>NW_008795918.1:1965608-1997669 GCF_000699145.1 Aptenodytes forsteri
AAGCCCGGCTCCGGCAGCAACCACGCGTGTCGTGTGCTTCCTGGGTGCCGGGCGGGAAGAGTTGTGTGGGACGGAGAGCAGCCCCCCGGGTTCCAGTGATTTACTTCTGCAGCGGGTTCATAATTTATGCGTGCCCCTCTTGCCACGTACAAATAACTGCCTGAGACACGCAGTGACACCACTAGTCCTCATGTAAAGACCTGTTCGAGAGCTTCCCACTAAGCAAAATGAAACAGGCCACATAAATCATTGCTAGCGTATGAATCTTCCTATCTGTGAATACTCTTGGCAAACAACCAGAAAGCTTACCGCAAATTTTTCAGTAATCAATGTTTTAAAATACTACCTAAAAGCTCCAAAGAAAATACATAGTCAGGGTTGTTAACACAAAGCTAAAGGGGCAATAAATCACTATCCACTTAAACACTAGAATGTGGAGGTACAACCGCACACTTGGAACTAAAAAGAATCAGAGCAAGTTTTCCATAAACAACTGTAATCTGGATTTACTATCAGTATCGGTGTCGTACACCGTCATCAGCATTTCCCTTAACCCAAACACATACCAGTTCTCATTTGTGTTAGCAATGCGAGCCACAAGTACTGGAAAATCATAGTATTTCCTCTCAAAATCATTGCATACCTCTTTTCCTGCTAACGCAGAGGAGACTCTCTTGGTCATAATGCACCTCTACTTGAACTCCTACCCTCAGCCAGAAAAATAACCTCTTAACACCTTCAAACACAGTTTGGAGGCAGCACTCGGTCCTTATTATTTTCAACCAAGGCTTCCCAAACTGCAGCATGGAAAATAATTCAAGGTGAGATTTATAATGAGAATGTATCCGACCCACCCTCCAAACCAGGCAGAGCTGGCACCATTTCCTCATGGCAGGCAGGTGGGCTGGCAGAGAACCACCTCGGCGTGATAGCACGCAGTTCTCTGTGACGGTGGTGCCCAAGCGAACCTTGCTGGGCAAGGTTCTACTATTAGAAGGTTCTACTACTCTATTCAGTTGCAGTGGCTTCGTGGAATGAGTATCTGTTGAATGGACTCGTCCACCTGCTGCAGAAAGCTGGGCATGAATTAGATATTCAACGTTACGGTGAGGCCACAGGTTCAGAATTAACATTTCATGTGGAATCGTGTCTTCAAAACTATTCAGATCTTCAGTAAATGCAGGTTTTTTTTAAAAAACTTAACTTTGAATGTCCAGGCTTGTATTTGTGTTCTGAGAGTGCTCTTTATAGTATTGCTGACATTTATCTGCACCCTGAGCTGTATGAATTTTGCCTGGGAGTTTTGGAAACGATTCTGAAGTTCAAGAGAATGGTGCATTATACTCATAAAACAAGGGTGCCGCTGACCTTTCAGCACGAGAGAATAGATGTGAATCATGGACCTGAGACTCATCTAAAGGAACACAGTGGAAACACATAGGATGAAAGGCTCTAAAGGCTTTACAAATTATATTTGGATGGGGGAGAGCAGGGAGAAAGAGAATGTGGGAAAAAGAAGAATGAAAAAGGATCCTGCTGTTTAGCTCATGCATAAACTGTATGTGCTCAGCCAAAGGTCACTCCTTTTATTTTCTCATTAATTTCAATGACGGTAGATGGTATATGAAGAACAATCTAAAAATAAGAACAGCCAGAAATAGCTTAGGTTTTTCCGTGACAGTGTAGTGGGAAGAAAAACCTGAGCTGCAACTTCATTCCATATCTTTATTCTTGATTTTTTAAAAAGTAGTGACTTAAAGTTAATTATTCAAGATGAACTGTAAATTTATTTAGAAAAGTTAAATAAAAATTAAGCGGTCTACTTTTTATGTATTTTCCAATAAAGTTTTTGTACCCTGTGTACACTGAAATTAATTAATTCCTGGGGTTTTTTTTCATCCACCAACGTTGGTGAGAAATAGCGTATTTGGGCAGTTTTGAGGGTGAGTTGTCCGAGTACTAAACACAAGTGAGGAAAACACTGAGTACTAGGCTGAGTTGTAAACAAACAGAGAAGGAGTAACAGCTTTGGGAAGCCTGCAGGTGCATGCCAAAGCTGGCACAAGGAAATTGCCATCCGCAGCAACTGAAAGTAGAGGCCGGAATGGGAACACAGAAGGGATCATGAATATTCTGCAGTGAGGATCATGAATGGCTGCCTCAAACGAATCTTCAGGAAACAGGAGCCCTTCATACAGAGACTGATGCAACATCTGCCAACTTTTTTCTAGGGAATGAAGGGCTAACATGTAGAGGCTGATCGCCAGACGAGGTGCCACAGATTCTACATCAGTGATGAAGGAGTTTTAGCGTTACTCCACCAGCTTTTTAATTTTTGTAGCAAATGTGCAAATCTGCATTGACTCACAGTATATTTGGCTGTATGCTGAGCCTACATTTTCAAAAAGAGGACACCAGCTGCCCAGAGTTTAGTTCTCATCTTCTGTTTATGCCAAATAGCAGTATGAACCTTATGGTCAACACATGTTGCATTGTTTGGTTCCTCTGTAGAAGTTATTCATTGATAAAGGTAAAATGATAATCAACAACAATTAAACATCCCAGCTGGAACCTTTGGGCTATATTAGAAGTGAGATGGCCTGGTTAGAGCACTGACTTTGGATTTTGCATTAAATCCTCCATTCACAGCATTTCCTAAACAACTACAGTCATATTTCTGATGTGACCACAGAGAACTCATTTAGTTTCTCTGGGCCTCAGTTTCCTCATCTGCAAAAGAAGAAAGGAATTTCCAAACCTCAGTGTATATGACAAAGATTATGAGATACTCCAGGTGTAACTGTACAATGTAATAACTCTGGCAGTGAAGGTGCCTTAATGATTTCTTGCTCTCTTGCAACCTCCCTGTCTCCATCTTGGCACTGTAATCTGTTATTCTTCTCAGTTTGTGAAACTTCCCTGTAGACCAGACCACTGAAATGACCTGGGCTAAAAATACTGACCCCCTTTTCTTTAAAGATTTTTTAACTGAGATCCAGTTGATAGTGAAGCTCCGGCAGCTGGTGACCTGTCATGAGAAGGACCTTGAAAACTGACATGTCATACTCTAACATCAGTTATCGAGCTGCAGTAATCCAGAGGGATGTCACAACACAACATTCGTAAATTCATTGTTTCTGAAGGGGAAGAACACACCACCACACGATACGGGTTTGTATCTTGTGCCACTTGATTACTATTGCTTTCCTTAGGGCTACGGATGGGACAGGAACCAACTAAATGCAAAGGTAATAAAATATATCCTTATGTAATTGTTCTATCTCCTTGCTTCTTCAAACACCTACTGCTCCCACAAGGCTGACAGACTCCAAGGCTTCAGTTACATCAGTAACACCATGTCCTCTTGGACTGCTGCTCGGCAATCAGTTTCACAGTACTACCCAAAGCAGGTCACTGCCATTTTTCGTGGCTTACAGGTAAGAGACAGCAGCACAGAAAGAAACAGTGCAGAGAACTTCCCAGCTGCAGAAATGAGACACAGGTCTTCTGGGTCCTGCCCAATGCACTAGCTACAGAGCCTCACCTCCTGCTATTTGGTGAGGCCCGTTGCCTCACCAAAGGGACTGGGTGCCATGTGCAGCGACAGGACTGGAGGCCACAGAGCAGGGAGGAGAGGCATCTGGAGGGGAGCTGAGATGTGTGTCTCTAAGCGTGTATTTGTTTGTTAGTTTCAATACCAGAATCAGTGATTAAAAGTTTGTTAATTGGCAACAAATTAAATGAGTTGAAGTTCCCCCGGCACAAAACTGTTTCTGGCTCGCAACAGGGGGAAATTGATTCAACACAGAAATTTGGAAATAAACTGCTACAGTCACAGTGGTCTGGCAACAGATCTGAGGGTGAAGATATGGAAACCAGCAAATTATGTAGCTCATGTTGTACAGCAGTTGCTAATCTGGGGCATAAACGTAACATGGCTCTTTTAAGCCAGGAGAAGGGCTGATAATAACATTTCATCCTGGCTTTTGTTAACTGCAGTTAAAAACTGCAACGTTAACGGAAAGAAGTTCAAAGAGAAGCACCAGAAGTGATTAACAGGGACATGTCTTCAGGAGATAGATGTTTACAGGCTCAGCTCAGGAGAAATCTGCCAAGCAAAGAAAAGACAGAAGGTCCTTTCAAGGGACTTGTGTGGAGTCATAAAAAGCATTATATAGAGTATCAACATGGAAAGAAGAAAAAGAAGATTCACGATAACTACAAAAATTTCTGTCGGTCAGTCACAATGGACCAAAAACCTAGAGAGGCTGGGTTTCTACATGTTATCAGCAGAAAGTTGTATTCAACATCCAGAAAATTTTTAGAAATAGAAAAGCCCCTGCATTTGCATGTGTGATCCCAACAAGAAAATCAAGGAAGACAGCTTTTTTGGCTCTCAAAGCTACAGGTCAAATTCAGAAAGGATAATTCACAACCCACACATAAGTTAATGGCCATTATGTTTGCTCAGACAAGGCCAGAATTTGATTAAATGGTTATGAACACGCAGACTATATACTATATAAACAAAAATCTGTTTTGCAATGAGATTATTTATATCAAAGATAATTTCAACTGCTGCTCTGAGATCTCACATTTGGTTAAAAATACAATGTCCTCAAATGGCTGTGACAGTCAAAGTACAATATTCTAAGAAAGATTTTTATTTTTACTTTTTTTTACGATTGGCAAACAGGCTGGTTAAAACCTTCACAGAAACATGCAGCTGAAAAAAGAACCTGAGCATTTTCTGATTCCAGAAGCAATGCAGCAGTATCTTGTGGTGTCTAATGTTTCAGAGTGAGTGGACTTGAGCAGGGTGGTAAACACTTAAGAATGACTGAAGTTCGAAAACAAACAAAAAGAAGCCTTGAGCTCACTCTTGTAGTAAATGGGAAAGAAGTGAGGGAAAGCTTGGCAAAAATCAGCATAATAGTAGGCTTATTGTTGAATCTGAAAGCTTCATTTTCCAACAGTGTCCCTTTTCTGGGAAGCTGCACAACCACTCTGAAAGCGCTTTCTATAGAGATGATAAATCTATGGTGGAGATTTATGCACATTCAGATTAAGTCAGGAAATCAGTAATGAAAAGGATAATTAAATAGAGAGACAAAAACCTAGAAGAAAAATTACCAAAAGCTCCCAAAACAAACACAGCTAACAATACACCATGATATATCAGGTCCTGGGATTCTGACTCTGACTTTGGCACCTATTCTTGCTCGAGCAACATACAGGGTGAGCAACCTCATCCTCTTCCTCACTGCGGTTCCCAGGACTCCAGAGTGTCCTGGGGCACTCTGCAGAGTGTGTAACACTGGGCTACCGGGCTGTAGCAGAGTACGTGAGCAGATGAGGCTTGATATCTTTGGTCCTCCCATCTTAGGTGTTTCTTTTTTGCACGAGCTCTTAATTCATCAATAGGTGGAAAGGCATAGGAAGAAAAATATTCTATACTTGTACATGGGATTGTTTGAGACCACAGCCTTCCTGCTCATGCGGGGGCATCCAAAAAGGAGGGGAAAGATACAGAGACAGCTCTCAGTGACACCAGCCAACCCAAAAAAAGGCTGTGGTTGGCTGGAAGAGTTTCTGATACTGGCTTGCAGTCCTAGGATGTTGAAGCTGTATTAATGCTCATCTTTTGACGACTTCCACCATGCATTCAGGGTGCTGGTATGTGCTCAGCACTAAAAAAACAGCTGAAGAGGTACTTCCTTTAGTTAGCAGCAGTGGTAGACTTTTGCTCTGTGGTTGGACTAGACCCTGGGCTAAAGAGGCTAGTCTCACTGTTTAGCTTTAGGCATCCAACGCGGGTGCCTAAGCCAGCAGCCTCGGTGCCTACGTTGTCAGGGAAGCTATAGGTGTCCCACTGACTCTACAGGAGCCTTCAGCCCCATAATCGCCAGTTAGGTGCCTGAAGTTAGACTGTGAAAAACCCCAGTGCAGGGATGACCTAAACAGTCACAGTTTTACTTGTGTTACTTTCCTGCAACACTTGCCTACAAGGAAAACTACCCTCGGTAACCCAGAGGTACTCTGCCACTGTCTGACTCCAGCAGCATACTGCTTTGTGTTCTGAAAGGGCTTGGTCCACCCCCAAAACTCCAGCAACAAAAGAACAGGAACCACCCATTAGCTGGTAGCACTAGCAGATTGCTGTCCTCTGTCTGGACTCAATACTGTGAGCAGAAAATGAGGGTTCCTAAACTAAATGAGAGCTTTTGAACATTACAGTCTCCATTTTATAACCAACAGCCCAGTCTTTCCAGGCACAAATAAGTGAGGTGCTGTGAGAGCTGGCTCTTTTGACACAGAGGTCAGTTCTCCTCTTTTGGCTTTATGAGATGTACAGCCAACTCAGAGTGTTGATGGTAAAGCAAACACACTGACTGAACAAAATTTAGTGAAAAAGCCCTTCTCTTTCGCATCACTGCAACTCTAAAACATGCAAACTCAGTACTGTATCATAGTCCAGTGAGCAAACTACTCCACCTTTGAAGATATGGTATACAAATGCTGCAACTCTGCAAGAATCTTTAATTTGTGCACCATGACTTTTTAATTAATTAATTTATTTATTAAATCTTGTCCCACTTCTGTAAAGTGCATTCAGTCCTGGTGCCTGATTAATCTCATGTGGCAGCTAAGGACAGATGCAGATGAAAAAACTTGACATCTAAAAGTTGTAGATCTGCTTCCAAGTTTTGCAGTGCAAGATGATCTGTAGTAGAAACTATTTACAATCCTTTCTCCCACACCACTGGACAAAAAAAAAAAAGTTCCACAAAAACTGTGGCAATTCCAATTTCTACATAAGAGTGCTGTCCTAGGCAGTGTACAAAATGGTACTTCAGCCCTTGCCCTCTTCTCCTTTCTGCTAATAAGAATAAATTACAACAGTTTGAAGTTTTTTCCACAGGGGCTGGGTGAATTTATAGATGGCAATTTACTTTCTGCTACTAGTAAGCCAGACTCAATTCAAACAATAGTCTTGAGGTAAAAAGCACCGTTACTAATCACACAAATCAAGACAATTTCCCTTAAACACTGAATCTGCTAGCAAAGTATTCCATTGCCATTTGGAGATGTACGGGAGTTTAACTGACACTTACATTGGTGTAATGAACGAATGTGTGTAACAGGGAACGATGCAAAGTAGGGACTACACTTGAGGGCTGGCTTTGCATATGGGCATTACTCTGGTCTCCTTCACATCAAAAAAAGTCATCTGCACAAGATAATCCTAGGCAGAAGGAAAAAGAGAAGAGCAAAAATATTCAGTGGAGCGTGGTTTCAAAATCTGGAATTCAACATGAAACTTATCTGGGAAGTAACGTAAATAATGGAAGTAGCACATTTAAATTATGATTTCACTACTGGAGTCAGGAATTTGGCAGTTGAGGTTATTGTTGTTGATACAGTGACATGTCTGACAGTATTTGAAAAAAGGGTTGGCCAACAGACAGAAACATATAATCAAGTTGGAAAAAACCATAAATGCAACGATTACAGCCTTAGTGGTGTTACACAGCACACAGGGAATTAAAGGAAAGTAGTAAAAAAATAGATAATAATGACAGAAGAAACTAAAAGGCATCAAAAAAACAAGGGGTCACAAGGTTTGATCAATCAGCAGTGTGCTTTAGAAGTACAATGATCATAACAGAAAATATGCCAGCAGTGTGATTCAGAAATTACCAAGGTAACTTAAGGTTTAATTCAGAATGATGCCAAGCACAGATTTGGTTTGTCTCTGAAAAGACTCAAGTGAAGCTCAACATGGTAGAATCCAAATTCCTCGAAAGCAAAGTGTCCCCATGCCTCTGTGCACTAGGAAAGCAGCACCTCTATTTAACAGGGAGAGAGCCCCAACTCAGAAAGTGCCTCGCCCATAGCTGCACAGGAAGGCTGTGTGAGAACCGAGGACTGAACACAGCCCTCCAGTAGGACCCTACCTTATAGTAGCTGTTGAAAGTTACCCTAAAATTAAATCTGCTTAAAACAGCACTCTGGCTAAAACAAGAACAAAAATCTGTCTAGGTGCAATTACTTGATTTAATGCACAAACACAGTTTGCTACTTTCAAAGACCAGAAAGGACAGCTCATGGGCTAAGAAAAGACAGAGCTGACATTAAAAGAACAGAAGACAAAACTGAAAAAGGGACATATATATACACACACACACAATTAAAAAGACCCCAACTTTGGGGTCATCCTTTGTACAAGTGCCCTACTGCGTGTAACAGAATTCAGACCATGGTTCTGTAGTCATGGTCCCCAAATCTCCTAGAATGTAATGAACATGTCCCATTTGCAACCCATTTTATTATACAAGAATATCATTCTTTATTAATTAAAATCCTTAGGCTGGCTTCAAAATTTTATGAGAAAGATATCATTATTCTATGCCAGAGCACTTCTCCCTGAAGGATACATAAGGAGTTAACCCACACAGATGCATATTGTTACTTATCAGCACTTCACTGCCATTACCATGACAGCAAGGCAAAGACCATTTTGTTCCACCCCATTCATCCCTCAGCAGAACTGCCAGTTGACTTCCAAATTCAAAATCTTAACAGAAACTAATGTTTGAGGCCAGATTTTGCATTGTGTCCTAAAAGCTCAATCTGATATGAAATTTAATGAAAAGGAAAGGTGGAACAAAAGGCTGTCCTTTCATAAAGCTAACTGAATATTAAGAGGCTGATAATGCTGTTTGCAGTACAACATGCATAAAAAGAATCAAACAAAACTCAGAACAAGCATTCGCTGGGGTAAAATGTGCCAAAAAACTACCTGCATCTTCTTTTGTTGCTCACAGACAAACGCAGGGATCAGCATGTTGCTGCTGCCTGCAGGACATGTATGTCTGACAAGAGCGAGCATGGTGCAGTGAGATGACAGTAGGTTCATCAGCAAAGTGTGTAAAACAGCAAGTGGAGTGCACCAAAGGAGTAGTCAAGAACATGTAGCATGCCAACCATCATCATACTTCTGATCTGCATATCCAATAGATTATAAATTTTAACATGACAACTGGTGCAGGAGGAGGCTGCTAGGGCATCAGAATTGCATCTTCTGATTTACTCTGACACTTTCCACACAGTGTGTGTCTAAAGAATAAAGAGCAGAGGGAGAGAATGCTACAGACAAATAACATAAGGAGTATGACCACTTCCTAGCTGGTTCAGGCTCTTTATCTGGCTCTACACAGGTCAAATAATTAAGGAGTCCCTCACATTAAAAAATTCCTCCACCAATCCCATTCACCAAAGCTGCATGAGTAAAACTACTGATACAAGTTCTCCCACCATTCCTGGGTAGAAACAATTAGGAGTAGGTAAAGAAGTCAGGAGAGCAAGGCTCAGTGAAACAGAACTCTGGCACAAACAGGCTGAAAAACAACTGGAAGGGAAGGATGAGAAGACAGAGAGGATGCAGGGGAAGCAGGATTCAGCAGGTCTTAACTCTCCTGGAGAAGAGGTTCAGTGAGTGTGTGAACATCATGAAAGATCCGGATGGTCTTCTCCACCCAACGGTGTAGTTTGCTCCTGTAGGTCTTGGAGAACAGTTACCTGAACATCCTGTTCCCTCTTGTAACACTTGTCACGTCATCTGAGTTTACCCTGCTGAGCTGACCACAAAATAACAAAGTACTTAGCTGTTCCCCCCATTATGTCACAAATGCTACATAAGCTGTGTTTTGTCTACAGCAAAGTAAGAGTTAATTTCTCCACAGGAACAGAGGCAGACAGAGAAAGAAAGCGAGAAAGGAGATAGAGCAAAGCTGCAGGCTGCAGCAGTTATGCCATTTGATTCCCAGCTTTAAATAAACCCTTTGAAGTAGAACAGGTTTTTAATGTTAAAAACCCCTGCTTTTCAGTACGGATCATTGTTTATGGTTGCAAAAATGACTCCACTTGAACTCTAAACTGGATATTCAGTGTTGAAAAAAATAGCTGAAAATTTATGTGCAGACCCCCACCATTCCTACAGCTCCCATGCCGCATCCAACACTTATTAGCTGCAGCAGTAATAAGTGTCACAGTAACAGCTGACATTGTTTTGCAGGCACAGTTCAGAAACTGTACCTTGGATGCCTACAAACCATAAGCTGAATGGTATAGCTCCACAATTGAAAAGTCTGAATTAACTACAGAGAAAAATGATGTACCATCTTTGTGAACTTCACTTATCAAAAAGATCTTCAAGAGCCACAGAAAAGAATATACCATGTGAACAAATAAATGCTGTAGCTGCTGAGCTGGGTTTCAAAGCACTCTCCTCTCTTCTGTCTCCTACACCTTGTGAAATTAGACTATAAATATCAAGCAGAAGTGCAAATAACTTTCTAAATGGAGAGTAAGTTTGCACTTACCTGGGGAAGTTTGGCAACTTTGCCAATCAAATCCACATAATCTATTCTTTTGTTAAAAACAGAAAGTTGAAGAGGAGGAGGCATGCCTAACAGAGCTCTCAAAATGATCAGTAATGTCCACAGAGAACAATGGGAGAACTTCATTGTTCTTTTCTACTGCATCGATCTTGCTTCAGTATTTAAAGGGTTCACCCTTGCTACCTATGAGATCTCCAGGACTTTGTAGATTTGATAGCACTTAAATCTGTGTCAGAATTCCCAGTTTTATCTTCCCCGTGAGAAATCAAAGGTCTGTGTCTACTGTATACATCAATGGATGATGAAGAGGACCTCACCAAATGCCTGCTGTGTATTTGTGTTTCTTTAAGTAACAGTTGTAAATTAAGGATTGCAAACTTGACTATGTGCAATATCAACCTTAAGGCCCAGAAGTATTGAGCTGTAATGAAACAGGCTAGGAAGCAGTTGTTAATGTTAACTAAATTATGTAAAGGAACAGCTGCATTTCCAAGAGCAAAGCCACAAACAACAAAAGACGATGAAGAAAAGACAAGCCTATTTCTTCTACAATGGCTCTATGAAGGGAGAAAACACCAGATTTAGAATAAAATCTAAGGTGGGACTTAAAGGTACAGTAAAATGCAGTTCTGGTACTTGTTCCAGGGATACCAACAATTGGCTACAATCCTCTTATCAAAGTGTTGTGATTAACAAGATAGAAAGCTACACAGTGGTCAAGTAAGATGAAATGCTGGCAGTTAGCCAAATGTGGGTTCAGGAAAATATAATTTGTCATGCTCAGCATTCATTGCTATTTTCAAAGCTGCTCTGAGATCAAAATCCTGATTGTAATCCATCAAACCAATAACCACAGTGAGTGAAATGGCTGAGCGATTGTGATGACACAGCTGGCTGCAGGGATGGTACTAGGAATTAATATGTGAAGCTGCTATCAGTGTCTAGAAAGCTTTGGACGAAGGGAAAAGCAGCACGGTCATTGCTAATAACCACAACACAGGAATGATATCAAAAGGGTTATTGAAAACAAACCCAATCATGTCATGCTGATTTTTGAAGGAGAAATATTTAGGCCTGCTGCTCACAATTTAAACAAAGGTGTGTCTACACATCTCTTCACCTGGTGTGGGCAGAAAAACTCAGTTCTCTTCCCAGTCAACGTCAGTCCAGGTCCATACTGAGCAATGCAAGTGATTTCCCCATTGCTGCCCTACCCCTAGTGCTTTCACAGGAACTAGTCCAGCAGGAACAGTCACAGGCTATGTTCAGGGTGGGAGTGTCGGGAGAAAGAATCAGCATGCTGGCCAAATCAAACTAACTGGAAAAGGCCTTCACAGGTGGGCAGTAAGAATACCACTGTCACGCAAAATTTATTTTGCTCGGGGCCACCGCTAGCACTTTGGCTCTATCTTGCCTACTAGACAGGGTGTGAGAAAACTACGTGGACTGTCTGTACAAAAGCAAAATTAATTTACAAGCAAAAGCACTTTTGCCTCCATGAAAGCAGAATCAATCTGACATTCATCAAGACTCTGACCAAACCCCTGCTTAGCTTGCTCTGGTAAGTCACCTCAGAGAAGCCTTCAATGTGATCGAAATCCAGCAACGGTATTCTCCCCTTTGGTTTCTGCTTCCTATCACCTTTGTCACTTTGACCTTTCATCTCCCGTCTGTGGGATTCTTGGCTTTAGTATACGGTTTTTTAATCTAAATATAGCAGCTCTTCAGCCTTTTTGTCTCTCTACTACAACCTTGGCTGCCTTTAATGGATCCAGCATGAAATTAGGCCTAGTTTGCATTCTAATCAACTTTGGTGACTTATGATTTTAATTAGTCCGTAATATTCCTCCAGTCTGCATAGATGGTGCATTATAAAGAACCCTGTAGAAGAACATTTTTACATGTCACTGTGGTTTCAACTTGAGGAGAAAAAATATTTCACAAATGGTATAGATACAAGAAATATATGCAATTTATCATAAACCATTATGATTTCATTCCCTCCAGCTGGAGCAGCAGATGTGTTAATATGTTTTTCCAATTGAAAAAGTACCATGTGATTTATTATTCCATGAGGAACAGGGGTCCGACAAGGCCCCTACTTGGATACAACCTCTATGGGATTCTCAACATATTGTAAATTGCTGGATCTGAGTAACCCCTCTCCAAAACCACAGTGGGCGTCTGACTGCCTTGCATGCAAAGATTTAACAGGTTAATTGACCAAATCATGCTCTCTTCAATAGCCCCTTTGTGTTCAAGACCTGACCCACAGAAGAGCTCTGAAAGTTTAGAGCACAACATAAGTGGTAAGTATTACTGGGTCATATTTTGAGGTTCAGAATCAGTTGTTACTTAATGTTTTTTCAGGCAAACTTCCATTAGAGCAGAGCACTGAATCAAAAACCCAGTAAGGACCTCCAAATTTCACCCATTATTAATCATTTGATGTATCAATTAAATGTAATGTTCTTTGACATCTTTTATTCTCACCTGATTAAATGTCATTCCAAATAGAAGATGTTCAACTGTCACTTAAAGTGTGATTTATTGCTAGCCAACCTGCTCATCTGATAGTTGAATGAACCAAGAAGTTTCTATGAGTGTTCTTTCATTACAGTTATATTTATTGCCCGTTTCTGACTGTTTGTATTTAACAATAATTAGAATGATCACTCCAGAAATGAGGTCTGGAAAAACACATATCCTAAGAATATTAACTGTGCATAAACCAGCAACTTTTTTTAAGACATCGAGATCTTTTCCCATCATATCAGACATATGGTACTGACATTAAATATACTCGCAAGTGGTTCAGAGCAGTGGGAGATTTCTTCATACTGATAAAAGTAGTTCTTTTAGTATTTCACATCTCCTACAAAATATGTTTTATTAAAGTATTTGTTTCCCACTTGTTATTTGGAATAGAAGAGTTAAGAGATAAGCAGGGCAGTAAAATTTTGAACCTATCATTTAAAACACTTGGTCCCATGAAAATAATACAGAAAAACTAATGGGCCCACTGCCATTAGTGCCACCAGGATTTCACCTTCTGTGCCCTGGCAACCTGGCAGTTTGCAGCACCAGAACTAAAGGCTTATTTGTCAGTCTCATGGTTTTCAGATGTTATTTGCTTGGTAAAGTAAAGCATGCTTATTTCTAGAATTTAAAGATGAAGAGACTCACCTCCCGTCAGCTGATGAAGTGACATTTCAGCCAGAAAAGAGCACTTGAACTTCTTAACATCAGTGGTACAGGGTCAGATCACAGGTCTGACCTCAGTGTCTCATCTCTCAGAGTCACAGTCAGTAACTGATGCTTAAGAAAGAGTGTGACAAGAGAGAAAGCGCGCAGTGCTGCTTCTCCACTAAACTTTCCCAATTTCCAGAAATGTGCAGCTTGGGCACCTTTCATCTGGCATGGTGGAAATTACCAGGATCAAGATCTTAAATCTTTCAGGGTTTGAACATGGGAAATGCTGAGCAGCACTTGAGTGTGTCACTTTATATGGGTGACAACTCCCGAAGTCCAAATAGTTGCCTGGATCAAGGCCAGGCTCCTAAGCCCCTTGCAGAATTGAACCATTGAAGTTTGAGAGACCCTGGGAGGAGGAGTACATTTTCTTAGTCTTGGCTGATTTTGCTCTGAGGCTGCCAGAGTTTGAAAGAAGGCAAGCCTAAACTGCGTTATGTTCTCAGTGTTTGCAAAAGCCATCTTTACTCAAAGGTATATTCTGGAGAAACACTGGGCCAGACGCTGGAGATCTTATTCATTCTACTTCTGCAAACTTCAAAAGAACTTTAACAAGGTTTTATGCAAGCATTATAATATTTCAGCCTAAGGTTAATAAAGCTCTACAAGGAAAACTTACTTTCTGTTCAATCCTAGGAAAGGAAATAACCCAGCTTCTTAGATCAAATCTAACCCCTTTGAAGGCAACTGACTTTAGTAAGGGAGAATTTTATCCCCAATTCCTGAACACACTAAATATATAGTAATTATTGAATAATTATCTCTTGCATTGTTTCTTGGAATGCAGGTTTGAGAGACCAAAAGAAGTCTGGGATTCAGAGCTTCCTGCAAATAAGAAAATAAATGTTTTTAAAGCCATCAGTAAAATGAATCAGAAAAATATTGTCCTGAGCGTGAGATAAATGAAGGGGAGAAATACTTTTCTATATTAACCTAAAATACATACACACAGAATTAAAGGAAAAAGGAAATTATGACTATTATGTCCTCAAATTCCAGGGAAAGAGCCAAATGTATCAGGTTTGGCTTTTCCTCATATGCAGGGCAGAAATATTTCATAATAATTTGCAATACATACAAAAAATATGTTATTTTCCCATTTTTCTCCCCCCAAAATGTAACCTCAATATAGCAGAGGTGGTTCTAATCCAGTGCTGCTATTCATCCATGGAGAAAGCTCCTTAGAGAGGCAGTATACTGCAAACAAACAGTAGAACTTAAAAAGTCAAATTATGTAAATCAAATACAGAGCTGCTCTCAGCAAGCTCACTGTTACCCAGAGATTTCAATGAAAGCAATTTATATCAGTATAAAGTTCTTTCCATTTACAAAGTCCTTGTCCTGACAATTTTTACTTTTGCTTTAACAAAACCTGGCACTTTTGCCATTTGCACAAAGTAGAGGCATTTCCTGTTTGCTGCATAGGAACTGAAGCAAGAAATCCTCTAAGTGCCAGTCAGCTCTCCTATCTGAAACACTGGGAAAATACATTAAAATAACTTAGCACAGTCTAGACAGGCTCAGCACTGTCTACCCCAAAAATTGTGATGCAGGCATATCCAAAAGCATGAGATTGTCTTTGAACCGTAGTATCGTTCAAAAATTTGTCTACCTTTTAGTTTTTTTGAGTCTTTGCTGTGATTCAAACACTCCCATGATGAATTTTTTTACTAGTTTAGAAAAATCAGAAAGCAACATTTCACCTGACCATATGCTGCCAAGGAGCTGGAACTTGGAGAAAAATATAATATATTGCAAAAATCAAAATAAAATTGTGAGAGTTAACAGCAACACTCATTTCAGGAAAAATTCAACTGAACGGGGGGGGAAAAAAAGCATCCCTAAGCTAAGCATCCAAAAAAATAGAAAAAAATTAGGAAAATTAGAAAACCAGAAGTTTTATACTGTTGTTATTACTCAAACATTAACAATATTAAGAATCAGCTTTCCATGTGAGCAAAAATGGGAATAATCTTGCCTATACCGTAGCATCAAAAGTCATGTTAGTATCAGAAAAGAGACGGGAGGCAGAACAGACTCCCAGAACAGACCTAGTCTATCCTGGCAGGTGTCTGCTCAACATCGCTGAGGGAAGTTCCTGGGCCCCTTTGAATACTCCAGCATTTCAAAGCCTGAATAGTCAGAAAATCTTTCTTCATATCTAACTTCTGTTTTGCTTGCTGTAAATCAAACTAATTTCCCCAAGTCCGGTGGAAGGGCAACTTATCATTGTTCTTCTTAGAACAATTTTTATATTTTCATTTTTATCTTCACTTAGATTTTTCTTTTTTAGACTAAAAGGTACCTTTTCCCTCACTTTATCTCAGAAGCTGTATTTTCTTAGCTTCATTATTATCCGAGCTTCCCCAGGCTCAGGTTCTTTGTACAGTTCTCACAAAAACTGGTGACCTACTTTATATATGAATACCCGAAAAAGTACATGTATAAACAGCACCACAACATTAAATCAATCAAAAAAGAATACGTTACAGTTTAATATATTTATATTAACTTGTCAGTCAACAGTCTCATCACTGCCAAAAGATTCACGATCCCTCCACAATGATCTTTGTCTTGTCCTGCAGTATTTTTTCCAATTACATTTGGTGCAGGCACTTCATTGATGTCTATTCTGTAATGCACCTTCCACATTTAAGACAATATACAAACCCCATGCATATCATCACTAACAGTTTTGAATTTTAAACATTTTAAAGTTACTGAAATGTTTCATTTTCTCATAAAGGTTTTGAAATTTGGAACAAATGTAAATGTTTTCTCCTCAGAGAGAGGTCTAGGGAGTAGCTCAAAAGTCCTGAGCCATGGATGCCAAGGAAAGGAAGAGATCAAAAGACTTCCTTTCCACAGATCCAACAAGCATTTGTAATATCTTTCAGCTAATGCAGGTGAAGGGACCAAACTGTATGACTAATTTCTGTCCATGTGAAAACAGAACATAATAAGTGTTTTTAACCTAAAGATATGAAAAGAAAGGCAGAAAAGCTGTAGGGGAGATTGTAACTGACCTGAGAAGAAGGAATCGGCCATCTACTCCAGGGCCACGAGGAACATCTGAAGCTGGGCAAGGAGACTTTGGCAGAGCAATAGGTATGAGTGGGTCAACGCAAGGTTGGGGTTGTTCCCACAGGCAAATAAGGGTTACAAACGCTCCTTAGCACTGTGAATTAGGGAGTGAAATTGGTATCCAGCTGCTCAAACCAGTAACCTGGAAGAATTGCTGCGCAAAGATGACGATGGATGTGGGCTGTTGATTTTAATAAAGACATTGAGAAACTGAAGGAATTAAGTGGGTTCCAGTCATGGGGAAATATAACAATAAAGGCAAAAGTAAGTTGCTTACAAACGCCTCAAGAAAAATACAAAGGATATGCAAACATGCAGTGACACAAAGTCTGGAGCTAGACATTATACACAGCAATTTGATTAAAAAACAGACACACCTTGTCTGGTAGTAAACTGTAATGGCAGCATTGCCCCAGAATCTCATAATAATGACAACTGGCATAGAGTGAGCATGTTCTCTGTGCCTGCAAGTCCATGATCTGCCAAGACAGGGGCAGATGTCTGTCTTAATGGAGACAATTTGGAGATATTGGATAGATAAGCAATCATAAAAGAGAGAGATTTAAAAGACATTTGGGGACTGAATAAAACAAAGAGGGCTAGTAACTTTTTCTACTGGCCCTAAATGAATAGTTTTGAAGAACCTGTGAGGAGCTACCACACATACCAAGAAGAAAGCCAGGCTAAGCAAACCAGATTTTGCTGGAAACATAAGAAAATATGGGCCCCAGTGTGCTAGAAATAATAATGACAAGTAAATAGGCGAAGGAGCCGCAGCAGCAATGAAATGTGGTAATCACTTGAGGAAAACTGAGTATTCGATGTCTCTACAGCAAGAAAAAGATCCCAAAGAAAATGGGAAATCGGAATTTGTAAGTTAGGATATGCAAAGACAAACTAGAAAAAAAGTAGTATGATTTGGGGTTGTGCTGGGTCTGGCTGGGATGGAGTTAGCTTTCTTCATAGCAGCCCCTATGGTGCCATGTTTTGGATCTGTGGCTACAGCAGTGCTGATAACACACCAGTGTTTTGGCTATTGCTGAGCTGTGCTTGCACAGTGTCAAGGCCTTCTGTTTCCCACTACACCCCCACAGCCAGCAGGCTGAGGGTGGGCAACAGGCTGGGAGGGGACACAGCTGGGACAGCTGACCCAAACAAACTGGCCGGATATTCCATACCACGTATCCTCATGCTCAGCAATAAAGGCTGGGGTAGAGGAAGAAAAAGATGGGGGGTTTTGTTTCCAAGGTGGCTGTTGTTTGGAGACTGGCTGGGAATCGGTCTGCCTGTGGGAGGTGGCGCGCCATCTCCTTTGCTTCGCTTGTTTTTCCCCCCTGCCTTTTCTTCACCTTTTAAACTGTTTTTTATCAAAACTCAGGAGTTGTCTTGATTTTGTTCTTCCTATTTTCTCCCCCTGTCCCACTGTGAGGAGCTGGCTGGGGTCAGATGCTGGTTAAAAAATGAGGCACTTTATTTAGTACTGTGCTTTAACAAAGCTTACATGGCATTAAAAACAAAATTAAAAAAAAAACATCTAACTGCAGTGTTTGCATTTACTCCAACTACCTAGACTTGCAACCACTACCAGAGGCAGAGCAGAACCTGCCTGGATTTTCTTCACCCAGTTCAAGAATCCTTCAACATCCAATACTGCACAGTTTTAGGAGCACTTTACCTACATATATGCTTATAATAAAACCGTAAGACATAAATGAACAAAACAAATTATTTTCCAGTTATTATTTCATTCTCCAGAAAAGCAATGAACATATCACCCATGTAGAAGGAAATTACAAATACGGAAAGACTAACAAAATATCTCATCGACTAAGCTCATGTCCTTGAAATGCAAGCAATAAAGTTCTTTGCCATGACCCAATTGGAGGAATAACATTTATAGCATGACATGATCCGGAGCCATCAGGGATGCTTTATTTAGTGCTGAGAAGGAAGAAATACAGTGTTTATTCTTTAAACAGATAAATATTTGTCAACAAAAAGGGGAAGAAACCAAGCCAGAGTGGAAGATTTAAAGAAGAAGGGGGGAAAAAAGGTATCACAAACTAATAAACCCTTTAAATGGTAGGAGGCTGAGAAGTAATGCATCTGTTTCACCATTTTTCTGTATATAATGCTTTCAAAGAAATCCAAGTGAAAAGATGCAACATCTTAGATTTCATTTCAGCAAATGCCTTCAAGCCACTAATGTAGGTCACATACATTTGGCACCCTGGGCCAGCCTCCAGCTGCCTGCTGAATGCAGCAAGTGGAGGCTGCTGTTCAGTTCTGCAGCGCGTTAGAAAGCCCATTTCACATTCGATTGTACATTGCCAACTCCTGAAGAACAAACCAAGTTCTCCCATTTCTAGTCTGGATAGCTGAGCAGTTGGTTTCACTGGAGACCTGATAAAAGTGAGATTTCTTCTCGTATCCTCCAGCTGGAGGGTTCAGGAGTATATAACCTAATCTTAAAAAGCTTATGTAACAGTTGATTTCGCCATCTACATTTTAATGATTTTTAAATCCTGTTAATCTCTAGGACTTAAACTGATGGAACTCATTGCCAAAGGACACCATATATTATACAAAAGCGTATTTATTTTAACTGGTTTAAAATATCTGTATTTCAGTCTCATCAGATAACTATAGGTCTGTTCTTTTCATTTAGAGAATAGGTAAATTTAAAAAATAATAAGATTTAAAAATCCAATATCATGCAGAATTTCTTGGCACACAAAAAAATCCTGAGTATTACATTAGACTTTGTCCAGAGAAATAGGAAAGTGTTTGCATTTGCAACCCCGTGCTCTCTTCTGGCACACTGGATCTCAATTTCATTTCCAAGAAAGTTAAATTGCAGAGCTGACAGACTGTGCGTGCCTGGGTCTTATCCTGATTTAGCCTTTTTAAGCCATTCATTATTTCTGCAGAATGGCAAAGGCAAATATACAAGTGAAGTCTAATCCATCTATTCCTCAAACACCAATTTTCATGCAACAGAAGTTCTAATTGAATTAGTGACTGCCTTCTAAGTAGCCTAATGGGCGCAAGTTAGAAATAATTCATACCTGTGCTAAATAAAATGGAGCTTCTGGCTTGATATTGATGCATTTTCCAGGGAAACAAGGTTTATTTGGTTTGTGGTTTCTGACAGAGTAGGCACTATATTGTCCATTTCTGACACAATGGTGGAACTTTTACTTCTTCCCTCTACTTTCAAAGGTTCCCCTCTCACCTGGCTTGTCTGGCATGGTTATAGAGGTTTTCTTTCAGTCTTGTTAAGTCATCAGCCAAACTACAGAAGCATTTTTCTAAAACAAAGCCCTACTAAAAGTTAGCTTCTCTAACAAAACTATTTTGTGCTTATATCATCTTTCCTTGCAGATCTCTATAGAAATATTAGACAGAGACAATTATTGTCTATATGTTTACTGGGATTCAAGAACACAGTGAAGAACAGGACCTGGGAATCCTCACTCACTGTCACAATTATGCATTTTTAGAGAAACAGTCTGTCCTTTCACTCAAATGCATATGTGACATATAGAAAACCAGGACATATACATACTTAATAGTGAGATTGTCTAAGAAGGAAAATATTTTTCTTAATACATGGAAGCGATAACAGATTTGATTAGGAGAGGATGCTAGAGATAACAGGTTCTTGGCTGCTGGCTGGGTCAACATACCACAGGAGTATGTGTGCTTATTTTTTCACCATGCCCAAGGAAAAGGTCACAGGCAAGAGATTTAACCCCATCTTCTCCCAGAGATCCTCCATTAATCATGAGGATCTCATCATGAACTCATCAATTCATGAGTTCACGATAAGCCTCTTTTTGTTCAATCTGGTTTTTTTCTCCTCCTTGTTTAGAAGTTGAATTAAAGCATCGTTACTTGCATTATGCCACTTGTGACAGTATGAGCTGATTAGCTTGTAAAGCACTGATTAGTTTGGGGTTATCTTAGTAGAAAACTATGAATTATAATGGAATATGCAGATAAGCTTGGAGAGGTACTTCTGATATGAACCAAATGAATTTTTTATATAAATATATATAATGCAAAAATGAGAATATTTCATAATTGCAATCTGTTATAGATGGAAAAGATGACACTATATGAATGATTATGCTAATCTCATGTCCAAACAACTAGCATCATTTCATAACCGGTATATCTTTCTATTTTCTGGTACAGCAACTTTGTGCCACAGAGGGTCCCTCCCTCCTCCCGCATGCTCCAGCTCCTAATGATGGACTCACTACATACCTGGCTGATGGGAGAACGCCATAATGTTTGTAAACATTTTGGCGGAACTGCTTACCAGTGGGTTACTTTACGGCATGCACATCCTGCATGTCAACACAGATCAAACTCAAACCAGAAAATTTTGCATTTCATAGCTGACTGCTCTGCTCACTGAACCACTAGTGCTCTCAGGCCAGGGCACAATGGGTGGGCTAACCATAGCTCAGTGGGATATTTTCTGCAAGTCCTGTTGGGTAATGAGATTTTGGAACAGAAAATAGAGTCATAGCAAATGTTTTTAGTGCCTTTTCAGCAAGGTTTTTAAACTCAAACCAGAAAATTTTGCATTTCATAGCTGACTGCTCTGCTCACTGAACCACTAGTGCTCTCAGGCCAGGGCACAATGGGTGGGCTAACCATAGCTCAGTGGGATATTTTCTGCAAGTCCTGTTGGGTAATGAGATTTTGGAACAGAAAATAGAGTCATAGCAAATGTTTTTAGTGCCTTTTCAGCAAGGTTTTTAGTGCCTTTTCAGCAAGGTTTTTACTGTATTGCAGTACTTCCATTTGCGTTTGTGGGATGTTGGTTTTATTTCTGCCGCAACATGGCATGTAATGTGCAGGTGGAAAAAGAGCACCAACTTACTTTCAGCCCAACACCATGAATTCACTCTAGATTACTTTTAAGTGATTAAGCAAAAAATTAGTAATTCAAAATATTCATTGGGCAAGAGAGACTAAACACCAGTGAAATTTCTCCGCAAACAATTGCAAGGAAGGAATCAGCTTTAGTAGAAGTCCTAGGACTTCTTCACCTGGCTGAGGTCTACTGTTGGAAGGCCCAATATTGCTGCCACTCCACTACAGCGAAGAGTGCAGAATCCCATTCAAGAGGATTCAGGGCTGCTTATACAGACAAAGCTTCTTCCTTTGATGATGGAATCAGGAGTACTTTTCTTTGACTGCCGAACAAACTATCCATTGCTCACTGTTTCTCAAATTCCCACAGTGCTCTTGCTTCAGCTATCAGACTCAGGTTCACAGGCTGCAATTTACAGTAGCGTAAGACACTTGGTATTTCTTGTAGAACTACATGTTATTTCACGTGAATGCAAAATGACTTTACGCCGTGACTAATGCTGGTAGAATAAGAATACACAATACCTGAATGACTTGCTGCTCCACGATTCCCACAGCACAGATTGAAGCTAATCACAGCGTAATGCCAGGGCACTGAAACTGCTGAGAGGGAGGGGGTGACGGCAAAACACACACACAAGGAAAAAGCAGCGTCTCTTCAATTAGCAAAATGTATTTTCTTATTATTCTGGAAACGAGTAAAAGTTTGTGTCACACCAGTGTCCAAATGGCTGTTAAACATCACCAAACTGTAGCTCTGATGCTACTGGCCAGGTCCTACGCTGCATTGATGGATTTCATTAGTATGGAAAAGCACATAGGAAAGCATATGACCCCTCTGTAGCATAAACACACGAGTAGTGCAGGATCCCTACCCAATCAAGGGAGATGCCAGGAAACGTACCACCGACCTGCAGCTTACAAATGGAGGCCAGTGCAGGGATGGACTGCTGATAAACACCATCACTCCTGGCATCATGTATGTTCTGGGCAATCCACCTGTTTCCATGGACTGAATCCTATGCAGATTCTTTATTCCTGTCCTCTTTTGTACAAGTCTCAAGTCTGAGCAAGTGGAAATGTTAAGCAGTTGTCCTGTGATGTGAGGAGAGTGAACTAAACTGAACTTGAGGTACACTAAGAGGGCCCAGCTCTTCTTTTCTTGAAAATTAAGCACTCATTTTTCTGCATGGCCTGGCAGATTAGTATGCTGAGTATGTAGAAATCCCACTAATATGAGTAGGAGTATTCAACTCTCAGCACCTTCCTTCACAGAGTTGCCCAAATACGAATATCATAATCTATTGCTAAGTATCCGTTTTAGAAAACAATGATATATTTTTTTTCCAGTTAAGCTGAAGTTAATTTTACAGGATGTGATCCAACAGTTTTTTCATGAGTGTACTCCCCTTAATAAATTGATTTACAAGCTTTTCCTATTAGTATTAGGATAAGAGAATACAATATCCTCTGAGAGAGAGTGTCAGCTTGTGCAAAAGAATGCAGATGCACTGACGGTTTTGGAATGTGGTAGATTTACAGCAGCTGAACAATTGACTGTCCTCCAGCGAAACTGTTGCAAAGGTCACAGATACACATATCCAAAACAGTATCAAACAACGCTTGCACTTCTATTTTAAGCTAGATTCTTCGTAGTTGCTAAACTCACAGTAATCCACATTGTATTATGTAGCACAGATTACTATGAATCTAGTGACTATGTACACACATATGGTGTAACCTTGGTTACATTACTACTAAATCAGTCTTTTAACTGGGCCTAAGATTAGATTACAAACTGCAGTTGAAAAGTGTGTCATGAGATGGCTGGTTTACATTTACAGAAATCAGATTTGTTTTAACAGCCTTTTCCAACTATAGCTCATGATGTGGAATAGGAATGTTACACTTCTGAAGTGTTCTTCATCCACTATTTATTTTTTTTCACTAATAACATTTGTGGATTGCTTCTTTAAATTTGACAGCAGATAAATTATCTCTAAAATTTCCTTACGTTCTAAGCATGTGAATGGCACTTTTCTTATGGAAAATGTTTAGTAATTTCAAATTACTATGTAGCATTATGCATACAGAAATCAATGTGTAACCTGAGGTTCTTCCTTCCCCCTCGTGAGTAAAACAATGAAGTCAGTTTTCAGCTTTGTTGGAAAAATCTACTACTCCATTCGAAAGTCAGTAAGAAAATTAACATGTTGATCATCTATAAATTTAAGTTAGTTACTTTGGGCCTGATACAAATCATGCTATTGAATTCAGTGGACTTTGGATGACACCGTAAGCTTTGTTTAGTTTTTTACTGACTTAAAGTTATTCTCTATTTCACACAAAGTCTTTGGCATTTTTTAATGCCATTAAGTACATTGCATACAGAAACTAAAGGATTGATTTTGCAGCATCATATTGCATACAGTTGTGAAGGAGATTTTATAGGAGTAATGCAATCACATGATAACTATTTGGATATAATAATTTAGCCTCCCTCTGTCAGCACAATTACTCCTGTTTCAAAGCAGAAATTCCTTCTATATTCTTATAAGCTCAGATGGATTCCTGCTAAATGCCTTCCTTTTTTACTTCCCTAAATGGACACATATTTTTCTTGCTACACTCACTGTCATCATATTCACAGCAGAGTGAGGAAAGTGTTTTGCATGTGTGTGGTTTGTTTTTTTGTGTTGTTTTTTTTTTTTTTTTTGTTAATAAGTATTTGAGTTTAAATCCTCCTTGAAATCCCTGAAGAAAACAGCAAAGGAACACTTCTCCCAAGCACAGCATCCAGAGGAGAGGAAAAGTCTTGGGCTCAGAGAAAGAATGCTTCAGGCTTGATGGGCCTAATTTTTCAATGAATTCCCTCATGGTCAGAGAGATAGCCGAGCGCTCTGAAGGAGGCTCAACCTATTTTACTTAGTCACAAGGAATTCTGTGTGATGGACAACTGAAAATAAACACACCAGAGGAAAGCATAGTGCATAAATCAGAAAGAGAAGGACAAAATAACCAACTATCTTACAGAGTCCTACAGCACAGACCTGCAGCAGCAGCTACGATAGAGACTATTCCCCTTGGAATTCAATACTTTGGGCCTTGGTATGTAAAAGGGCCCTTTGTCCTTCAGCAAGTTTTGAGGGTTATCTGAAGGACACATTCTTCTCTGCTATTTTTAAGAATCCTATGCTAGTTACACATCCTGTTCTCAGGTCTTGAGAAGAAGCAAAGATAGTCAGTCCAGTCTGTTCACAGCCACCCCACAGAGGGAAGATGGTGCACATCACCTAGCAATCTTTGCATAGTTTCCAGTCCAACAGTGGACTCCTCTGTGCTTATCATTAAATGATATTGTCAATCAAAGCCAGCATTCTTAAGCCTCATCAGTTACTCCAACTGGATTTTAACTGATCATCCTCTGTCCTTATGTGTCATTTCACTATCAGCAGCACAACCCTTCAATCCAGAGGAAGATGAGTACTCAGAGGACATTAATACATTAATTTCTCTTTAGTGCATTTCATTAATGAGCTAGTTTGCATGTCTACCACATAATACTTGGTCAGGGAAACAATCGCAAATGCAGCCCCATAGCTTCAAAGCACACACTAAGCCACCTAAGTAAATACAGATACGATAAGATAAACATTTAGCAGGAAATGTACATTACTGCCAGGGCACATGGTCCTAGTGAAGTGTATTCTCAACCATACGTGGATATTTTTTTGCATACTTCTATGGTCATTGATATGCTGTATATACGCTTGCAACAACATCCATGTACTTAGCATATCTCAACACATATATCTTTTATAAGCCTTGGAAAAACAGAAATAGAAAATTACTGACCTGTACTAGGTCTCCTATTTGATCCTGTAACCCTCATTCCTTATTCTTAAAGATGAAATCATGTACTTTTGATAGCAAAACAAGAAGAGTTCACATGACAATACTATGATGTAAGCAGCAAGGTCTGCATGTGCAGACCATTTGTGAATTACCAGGAGAGGAACCAAACATTTCAGAAGCTTTCACAAGAACCATGTGGATCCTGGGGTTGCGTGGTTTATGTCCCCTGAGCATTACATAATGCGTAGAGTAAACCATGGTTGGGATGCAGGTCAGGCTCTGATAAATCAACACCAAATTTTTGTTGGATGTAGGCAAAGATCATGACGGGCTATTTTCTTCACGTTACTTCCCATGTTTAGTCCATGTTACTCCTTTACAACAGTTCATGGCTTATTTTCCTCCAGATCTCTGCTCAGTGTCTTATCCGTAACCTGATGTTTGCCTGCACAGTCCCTCTCATGTCCTGCAATTTAAACTAAAAGCTGCAGCAATCACTCTAGCAAAAGTTTTACAGAAAAGAAGCTTCTGCCATGTCCCTGGAACCACACGTCAAATTATTTGACAGTCCTGGAGTAAGTGCTGGATAGCTGGAAATGTCATGTGCTCCTCAGCCTTTGGAACAGAGCTGTTGTAACTGGACCTCAGAAATCACTTACTGGTGTGATTTGCTCTAATTTGAAAGCCATGTCTCCTCTGGCAGGAAGATACAAAGCCCATTCAGCTAAGTATTGAAGTTATCTTAAGGCACTACAGTCTTCTTAACAAGAAGACCATCAAGAGTCTCTGTCCTATTTTCTTCAAAAATCACCAGCTAAGCAGGATTTTACAAAGCCATTCCTGCCCTGTTCAGAAACATTGGTGCTAGATATGCTTCGGTTACACTGTACCAGGGGATCTCATGTCAGTATAACTGTCTTTCCAAATGTTTACAACAGTTTATCAGTTAGCCATGTCCTGACTGGGCAGGAACTTCAAACAAGTTACCCATTTATTTGCTTTACAGTACCCACAATACTTGGTAAAAGATTAAAAAAAAAAAAAATCTCTGAAGCTACGTGTGCTGGTCTGTTTTCGGTTCTTCAAAAAAATGCATTGTACACAGTACAGTATCAGACCAGTTATGGTTTATATATGTGAACATATGTGACTACATTCTTTCTCTTTAAGTAAACAGCGAGCAGCAGCGTTGTCTGTGACCTTTTGGAAAAAAAAAGTCACCATTGGAAAAAATTAGTTACTAGATGGCTTTATGCAATTGTGGCTACAATTGATTATGTCAAAGATGGAAAATAAAGAAAAGAGCACAGCAGTCTATCAGACCCTGCTGAGGCAGACACACAAGAATTATCACACATACATATATGCTCCTAAAATAATCTCAAAGCCTAGCTTCTGGGAGTGGAGGTGGTAATTCAGATTAAGGCTGAATCCCTGGACAAAGTCCATCTCTGATGTAACTCACTGGAGGCCCCCGAAACCGACAGAGCCAACTAAGCAGAGCAATCTGACAGCACAGACAGAAGATGCCGTTCTGTGGGCAGATGCAGACAGTGCTAGGCAATGGCACCCTTGCTGACCGGCTGAGAGAATGCCAGCACTGAAATGAAGACAGGCTTTTGAGTACCTGTATGTTAAAAAAATACGTAACTATCTTCCAGTCTCTGCAAGATATTAGAGCACTGAATAAGCAACAGCTGCAGACAGTGGCTTGCAGCCTCAAATCCGAATTTCTTTTTTGCAACAAGATTTAAATCAGAAGGTGAGCTCTTTTCTAGGTTGTCTTTGACAGATCTTCTGCTGTCTTGCCTGGAGTTACGATTTCACCCATCAAGACCAAAGAAGATATTTATCAAATGTTAATTCCATCATTTTGTCTCAATGACCACCAAAAGAAAGGAGCATTATGAAATACTTTATTATTTTTTCATACAGAGGCTTCAGGAAGATTACATATCTTCTAGCATACCACTTGTTCTCCACATGCTCCACAGCAATGTCAAACACATGGTAGTACTTGTAATAGAGAGGTTATCTGGGCATACATTCAATAACACCTTTGTATCTAGGAGATCTTTGTAACACCTTTTATCCAGGAGAGAACTAAGATGTCAAAAAGCACGTGAATGACAGGTTAAGCCTGAGGACAGTTTAACTAGCATGGGAAGGCTAAACAGAGTTATTTCAATCCAGGATGCTGGCCAAAGTATTCGCTATTGTAGAACTTTCCAGATCACTGAAATTTACTTTTTTGATCAGACAATACGTGTAAGAAAACTAAGCTGCCACTGCCAAAT
This sequence comes from Aptenodytes forsteri, assembly GCF_000699145.1. Classification (NCBI taxonomy): domain Eukaryota; kingdom Metazoa; phylum Chordata; class Aves; order Sphenisciformes; family Spheniscidae; genus Aptenodytes; species Aptenodytes forsteri. Next base: position 1,993,390 of record NW_008795918.1, read on the forward strand.
AGGAATGGGTAAGGTATGGCAGATGTTACACAGCCGAAACACTGCAGAGACACTGTCATCATGACTACCAATAACGGCAGCCCCACCCAGGCCTCTAGTTTCTATTGTGTTAGGTGCTGTACTTTCAAAGGCTCAATAGGAAAGGAGAAAACAGCATGAGAAGAAAACATGAGAGACCTAAAGTGATTTGCCTTCAGTTAGGCATCAAATGACAGATACAGGGATAGGACCTATGTCTCTGACCTCCCAGAATGCTGTCCTGTCCAGTCCGCCTTTCTGTTTTCTTGAAGTAGGCGGTTGAACTTTTTTCCCCCTCTTCCATATATTTCTAAAATGGAATGAAACCAGAGAGCCAACAAGTAAAATTCTCAAGACTTCTGAAGTGAAGAAGGACACTAAGTCCTTGCCAAGGTTCTAGCTGCCTACACAAGGAAGCTGCACATAAATTGAGAACAAATTTTCAAATTTCCTTTGAAACTACAGAGAAGTAAGCTTGTGTCCCATCCTGTCCCATCCCAATCCATCTCCCACCCACTCAGCACACAAAGTATATGCCCTTTTGGGGAAGAAGCACCCTTCAGCTTGTATTGCTCATTTCCCTGCACAGAAAAATTAGGAGATTAAAATTAAGCTGACAGTCACAAAAAAAGCTGTTGGAAATTTTACCAGGATGTGTAAATAAGCCAGGTAATACCACATCCAAAGGTTCTCATATTTTATTGGTGATAAAAGTAACACCCCCACCCCCACCATGGAAAATCAAATGGTTGGAGACAGTTTTCAGCCAGCTGACACTCTCATCCAAGGAAAATGCTTTGATAGGGAAAACAGCTGCTAACATGGATTTCTGCAGTGTTCATTGGACCAAGAACAGTGTCAACAGCCGTGAGTGAAAAGAACTATCCTGGAAGCAAAATTATACAGCTCTTCCTTTTCCCTTCATGCTTTCCTTGCAAATGTGGAGAATCAGCGGAGAGACCCACAGTTCTGGCGATTGCACTGCGGACACCAGCTCGCGGGACAGCTCCAGAGCACCGAGCCGCTGCGGCTCAGTGGCATGCTTAAGTTGCAAGTCCTTGCTCTTCTCTTCCAGGGGAGAGGAACAGTTTTACCATTGCCTTGCTAGGGCCCAGACTTCTTGTCTGACAGCTACTTAGGTTTTGGAGGGATGTTAATTTTATCAGCAGGCTCTGCAAAAAAGCTAGTTGGGTGATACTGGTCAACACTAGCCCAGAGAGGGTGGACTGGTTATTCTGCCTATCACCCAAGTTGTTTAATAATATTTCACTCTGTAAACAAACAAGATCTATAGCAGCAATAAACATACACAGAATTTTCCTTGTCATATACAATCTCACCCAGATCCCTCAATGTTGCCATTTTAAAGAGCTGGTATACAAATTCTCTGCACCTCACGTGAGAAAATTTGAAAGACTAACACACAAAAAAAGATGAAAATGAAACCTATAAACATTCCAGAAAATAAGTAAATAAATAGAAGCCTGACATCTGCTAATAATTGTCACTCACTGTTGCTAATTTTGAATTCAGCAGAAATTCCATTTCCAGCACTATTTTTCTGTATTCGTACAGTCTTACTCATCTCTGAAGCCAAATAACTCTGTCATTTCAGTCAGCAATACTGCATGATGTGGGGCCCATTGGCTCTGCCACATTTTTTAAGTTTTCTGTCCAGGTAACAAGCACGCCAGCCTCTGGTTTCTGCCTTCTGGCTTTCCCACAGTGTAAGTCCCCAGATGCTCCTGCTTTACTCACAGCTGTCTCACATACCACTGGCTCACTCCTTGCCCAGTGCCACGTGTAGGTTTATAAACTAGCAGCTCTGCTGCAAACTCTCCTTGTGGCCGCAGTCTTCACAGCACCACCTAGCAAGTCAGCCTTTGTTTCAGAGGCAGATCCCACAGATGGTTCTGGTCCTTGACAGTCTCTAGCAGACACTTAGCACAGATCACCTTCAGGTTTGCTCCTGTCAGCCTCTGCAACCCAGCCATACCTGAGCGCTGCAGCTCAGCAACCCACTGAGGTCCAGAGAGAAAGCCATCAAAAAGTACTGTTCTTAATTACCACATGTGTCCCTAGCTTCTCAACGAGATGAAGAGTCTGTTAAGATGACTATTAGATTCCATCCAGAGCTAATCACAAGGATAATAACTTTGGTTTAGGAAATCCCTGAGCTGCAAACTGCTGGAGGATGGGAGAATATCCGTGGAAGCAGCGTTTTCCCTGCCTTGTTCGCCTTGTTCTCCTACTGTACTCTACTGCAATGGGTCACTGAAGGGTTTTGGTGCAGAGGGAAGACAGAGCAAGCGCACAGGCCATAGCCCAGCTCCACAGAGCTATTTAATAGCAAGTCCTCACAGTAAAGACCTATCAGATATTAAACAGACAAGAACAGACATGACAATCTTAGCCAAGAGGACAAGAATAATAATAGGCTGGATGGACATTTGGTAAGACCCAGCACACAAAACCTCTTCTGTTTTGCTCCAAGGCCTCTGCACCTTCCCTGTTAGAAAGGCTAGCAGGAGATCAGGTGATGTCTTCCTCTCTATTTGCAACGTTTGTGACTTCCCGTTTCCTACTGAAGCTTTGCTGTCTCAAAGCCGTTCTGGGTCTGGAACTGCAGCAAGCAAACTTTATCCAGAGGGCTAAAAAGCATCTGAGCTCTTTCGCCGAGCAGCCAATGTCAGCTGCAGTTGTCTGTCCTGTCTTGGCTGCCTATTCTTGCAGAGTATCACTGCAACAAGACAAACAGCCATGCCTACTGCTTCTTGCCAGCACTCAATGAACAAATTACTCTGCAACTTTCATAAATTACTCAAATCCAACTTAGTTTTACTGGATGACTTTCATGATCCGTCAGATTCTTCACTACCAACACTTCATAAGGTAAAATTCACCCTGCATTTCTAGTTATTTACTTGATGTTTAGAAAAGAGACACTTTTCACATGTGCAAGCTGGCTGATACTCTTTATAAAAATCACTAACCTCTCAGCCTAGGGAGATATCTGATATCTCCATTCATACAGATTTTCTATGAACAGTGACTAGGGGGCAAGGCGTTTGACTCCACATCTTTTCCTTTTCAATTGTGATCTGGATTGCTTTTGGCAGAATCCCTTAGTAATGGGAATGCGTCAAATATTAAAAGATAAAATAAAAATCAGTGAAGCCTTCAAATAAATTACAAGCACATTAAATACAGTGCTGTCAGCTCCAAAGGTCAGACTCTGGTTTTGTGAAAATTTGCTCAATGCAATAGGAACCACGTATATAAACACTGTTTTCTGTTGTATGCCTTTAACTTCCAGGCACAGAAATCCTTTCTGTCCCATGCAGCTGACACACCTTAAAACACAGCAGAAGGAATATCATAAATGCAAAATAAATAACAAATCAATCAATTGGCATTTGCCAGAAGGTAATCTTCATGCTAACCAAAAGAGTAAGTTACACCCTGTAGACAGGGCCATGTTAACAATCACTGAAATCCAGGACACAAATCAACTCTCCAGTTTGCTAGCCATCAGATGATACTTTCAAAACTGTCAACAGACAGAATTTTAAGTAGGTAAAGATGCATATAAGTGCCCATGGGATTTTTCAAAAACACAAACAAGCTCAATTCCCATGGAAGTCAATGGGGAGTAAGCCCCAAATAGGATTTTCAAATGCAATGAGGGGTTTACCTGCCATTTCTAAGTGCCTGTATATCTTTCAAACTTAAGTAAACTTCCTTGTGAAAAGTTTTTCAGAATTGACTTTGGGTTAACTGTGAACTACATTTCAGTTACAGTACACTGTGAAAATCGAAGTTAGTCACCACAGGAATACAGGAACTGAAGATAACCGCTTCATACCAGAATTTGTACAAGTTAAGATGCCGATGTGTCCCCTGAACCAGATCCTTAGCAGATGTAAATCAGCACCAATTGGACCTTTCCAAGGTCTGGCTTTATATGCTTGAATCTAAAAGAACAGAACCCAAAAGGCACAAAATTTGGAATCCACATCCTAATAACAATTTTATGTAACGTCAGGCTTGAGGGATCCACGTTCCTCTTAGAATCATAGAATCATAGAATCCCCCCCTTCACCCACCCCCACCATGTCCACTAAACCATGTCCCTAAGTGCCTCATCTACTTGTCTTTTAAATCCTCCAGGGATGGGGACTCCGCCACTTCCCTGGGCAGCCTGTTCCAATGTTTCTTGCAGTAAAGACATTTTTCCTTCCATCCAATCTAAACCCTAAACC
>NW_008795918.1:1999072-2010138 GCF_000699145.1 Aptenodytes forsteri
GAATGCTGTGGGAGACGGTGTCAAAGGCCTTGCTGAAGTCCAGGTAGACCACATCCACAGCCTTTCCCTCATCCACTAGGCGGGTGACCTTGTCATAGAAGGAGATCAGGTTGGTCAAGCAGGACCTGCCTCTCATGAACCCGTGCTGGCTAGGCCGGATCCCCTGGTTGTCCTGCTCATGCCTTGTGAGCGCCCTCAAGATGAACCGCTCCAGTACCCACTGAAGGAGCAAGTGGAAACTAATGTTCCTTTCAGTGTTCAGCTAGCAGCAGCTTCTGCTGCAAATTAACCTTCAAGCTTGATACTACCTAAGCACTTAGGTTTGAACTGATTTGTAAGCTGGTGTGTATTGTCCACATACTTAAAACAGCATGTGAGCTTACGTATTCCTGCATATAAAGAACATGCATACATGTTAAAAAAAATGCAAGGAGAAAATGGCAAGCCACTATTTTGCAACGGATTTACCAGTTCCTTGCTTAAGCATATTGCTATACATTTCTTAGCAGAGAGCATCTTAGTAGGGAGGGCTTGCTGATATATAGGTATATATGCAAGTATTCCCTATATAGGAGATGCCAGCCACTGGTCATGTGGCCAGCATCTTTGTAGAAATGGAGAGGAATTTTTCAATAGATGTATTTCTTCCTCTCCCACCCTAAACTGAAATCCCTTAAACCCTCATTGTACAGCTACTACGTGCAACATAAATAAAACATTCCAGGTGCCTGAACTAAATGTAGAATTTAAAGCTCATCCTGAATCTGAAACTTTCTCACATGAAAAAAAAAACCTGGAGGCTTACACAATGCCCAGCCCTGCTTCATGCTGCAGTCACTTAATGTTTCTCTGGGTGACACTAGCATGAGGCTAATGCACCCTTCACCTCACCCGGTCAAGCCTTTTCCCTGGTTTTACTGAGGCACAGTTCCTGTCCACATGAATGGGAATTCTTTAAAACTATTAATAGGAGTGAGCTCTATATTACAATAGCACCTACGAGGACATATTGTGCCAGTCGCTATACACATAATAAGTAGGAAGGAGACAGCTTTGCCTGGAAGAATGTATGATCCTTACAGAACCACCAAACCAACAGACCTAGGAAAATGATCAGCCTCTTGAACAGATGTACCTCAGGCACAGAAAGATCAAGTAAAAGTTGACCAAAATCACACAGGAAGGCTCATCAAATACAGAACTGGCTATTCCTTGCCAAGAACACTCACATCACAACTGCACAAGCTAAGCAATTACTTCTCCTGCTTCACTGTGTTGAAAATGCCCTAATATATTCACCTCAGGTGCAGTCCCAAAAGGTGCTCCTCTGTTTGCTCAGACAGTAGTCTTTCACTAATTAAGATTAGATAAAGTTTCAGCACCAGTCTAGAAATCAAAGCAATTATAGAAATAAGTAAATAAATTAATTCACCACCATCACCCTGTTATCACCTTTGAAAAATAGTTTTTTAAAAAGAATGATTTACCAAATACAGTAATTTAACACAACTATCCTCTCTCCAGTCCAACTTCATCAATTGCTCCAGGTCTTCTTTGGTTATATGCAACAGGGGCTGCCTCCTTCCCTCACAGACATCCCAGCTCCTAGTCTTTAACTGAGCCACAAGGAAACTAAGTGTCCTGCACAAACTGAAATGACCATGTGTTCAGCCAGAATCCAGGACATTTTCTGGCAACATTTGATTTTTAAGATCACAAAATAACTACAACTTTTTTTTTGTAAGCATGCTGCTATTACAAGATTTTGAGTCAGCAGGAACATGTGCATATTTTTTAGAGAGTATTTTTTCCAATGACTTAATGTCTGAATGAATCCATCATGAAACACGGAAATGCCATTAACATTCACCCCAAGCAAAAGAGCAGCTTTGAGAGTGTCCACACACATTTGCTTCACTCCAGCCACGGTTCACTACCTTGAATACTCATTCCACCAGACTGTTGGTCCCGGTAAACACCGGACAAGTTTTCCTGGCTCCTATACTTATTAAACCAAAGGAACATTTTGCTGACAAGTGTCAATACACAAGCTGGTGTATTTCAGAACCCCAGAAAGCATTCACAGGCTATCTTTGAAAAAGTCTCTTTCATACAAGATCACAAACCAGGTCGGCACAGTAAGGAACAGAACTTTGGACTCTACAGAGCCTTTCTATAAACCAGAAAAGTGTTTTGAAGATGGAAAAAGTGAATCCCCAAGAACTTCCCAAAGATGGAAGGTAGCTATGCAGCCCAGAAGGTGATTTGCAATGAAATTCTCCTTCCTACCAATACCTAACATCTATGCCTCACCTGCATGGCACTGCTGCATCTTTCCAAACCAAAATGTACAATTGAGACACATTTTTGTGAAGCCAAGTTTCATTTTTCCATTTTTCCCACAGGCCAAGCTAATTCTGTTCCCATCCAACTGCAGCCAGCGATCTGTTCTGCACGGAGTGCAGATCCTCCCAGACACTTCCCAGCGCTCTCCCCCAAATGTCAATGGCATGCAAATGAATTCCACATGTAAATGAGCGGCTCAGTGAATGGTGACAAAAACGTCCTGTTATTCCAGTTCTGTGACTCAAGAAAAACAAGGCAGCCTCACTACATATATGTTACCTTTTATCTAAAACCCCTGTTAAACATTTAGTGGCCAGATTCAGAATAACGCACACATCTTAGATTGTGTCCTAGTCCATGAACTGACTTACTGGAAACCTGGGATTTATTACTCTGGTTGGTGGCAGGTAAAGGTGGCAAAATCCAGTTCCTAAAGGCAATAAAATGTTGCTGTATAAGTACTGATGGTTCAGTTTCTTCTCCCTGTGTAAAAACCTGAGTAAGCTTTGTTTCTATCAGGGTATTGGAATGAGGAATCTTCTCCCCTACTTGCTAAGCAGTCGAGTACTCATGGTTCCAATAATCTCCACAGCCTTCCCCTACAGATCCACACTCATAGGCCAGGAACGATCTACCTCATTCCCCCACATCTCTTTCCGTGTCAGAGACCTGCACCGTGGAAGATCAGTCACAGTCCATATGTAAAGCAATTCATGACAAAGCTTTAGATACTTTGTGATGTATCACATTATAAACTAACACTGTATTGTTTAGTTGTACCAAAAACTTATTGTACATTAGAAGCTAGAAAAGCAATCTCAGACTGCTATCTTGCTTAATAGTTTTAACTTCCACTGGATAAATGTGAACGAAGAGGTATCAAGAGAGGATAGACCCATAGCTTTTTATAGCAAGCTACTATCAACACCAAACTATGAAAATTTCCAAATTTTGGAAATGAAACCACTTTGCATAAGAGTTTAAAAAACTATTGGCAATTTGTAGCTAGATTCTATTCCAGAAACTTTACAGATCCTCCTTTACAATAAGTACACGTTGTACTTTAACATAGTGGTTTTACAGCTCTCAGCAGTTTAATTATATAGATTCTCAGAACTCATTTCACTAGCGGCTCATTTCACAAAGTTGTACCACAGTACACTGCAAAAATTCAGATACCTTGTGTAAGCCCATGCAACAAAAAATTTTCTGCTGTCATCAAGTCCTTGCAGGAAACAGCAACTTACTGGGTGACCCGTTAAGCACACCCTGTACCCTAACAATTCCCTACTGGTTTCAATACAGTGTCAGATGCATCAATCATACCAACAGTTCTCACATCAGGATAATATATAACGCTTAAAATTGAATCATTTTGGCCATAATAAAAATCATTCAACTCTAGTGTTATCAGTACCAGCACTTCTTTTAACTACTCGATTAAGTCCCAGCAATTAGCCATTATATCATTCATTTCAAAGAACAATTTTCAAGGGCAAAATTTTGCTTTTCTATCTGAATCTACAATAATTATTAAAGCTTTAATAATTCTTAGATGCTAATGTCACCTGTTTAAGACAACCAACATTTGCTAGGTAACAGACACAACAGAGTTCATTGTGCTGCTGCAGAATTGGGACACAAACTCAGTATTAAGGCGATCTCAGGCAGTTCCAGCTATCATAAGCTTCAAGAACAACAATTCCTGTATTTTAAGACATTTGTATGCAAAAGTCATGCTAAAGTCTCACAAATCACTAGACTTCACCCCATCCTTCTCATGAAAATTAATAAAAATCATACTGCATATGGCAATGCTATACTGAGAACTGGGAACATGCAGAAAAAAATGTTGGTTCAAAAAGCATCAGTCTGATTTAATTTTTGCATTAGTAAGTAAGATGTCGTGGTCCCGGGATGCACCTATGAAATACTATTCCAGCAAAAGCAAATATTGAGGCTGATGAGATTAAATTTCAAGAAATCCCCAGCCACCATTGCCAAGGCGTTCCAGGAAATGTAGGTATTGATTTCAGAATGAGTGAGTTTATGGATCAAAAAGCTTTTGCTTCCTTTACCCAATTCTTTTGTAAAGGTTAAAGGTTAATTTCAACCCAAGCACAAATCCACTGCAGCCACAGTACCTAGCCAGAGTCCTATATCAGGGGCAGACTTACTAGGGAAGATTTGAGAAGGCTGTCCCTTCCCTCTCAGCTCCTGTCACATGGGGCACATACTCCTAGAACACTTGGTGGACATGCTACAGTGACAATACACAGCTCTTTTATGCCTGTATCTACATCACAGCCACATCAACCAATGTAGTTATACTGGGGAAGCCATCTGCTGGATGGACCCCTGTGGTAGTGGCCCCGCCACAGCCACACAGATATCCAGTTCCTTTCCTCCCCAAAGAGAGTGTTTGTGTGTATCCACAATCAACAGATTCACCTGTCTCACGTGTCATCAGGAGCTGAGCACCCTCCTCTTCAAAAGAATTGCCCAGCTGGTATTCATGGCTGTTTGATCTTTGCATTCAAGAGTGAGGCATCAAACATTATGGTCTCCAAGACAAGTCTGAAGTATGCCAACATGCCAGGGTGCCTTAAAGCAACTCCATACGGCACAGTGCAGAAGCAAAGCCTCTCCCTCAGGTGTATGCAGAGCCCTGCTGTGGACAGAGTGCTGACACTGCACGTCAGTGAGGAAAACACACTGCAGAGCAGGACTGAAATCACTGCGTGACCTTGGAAGAGCCTGGCATCCCCGGGGAGATGCACAGCAGGAGCACATCTCCCACAGAGGGATATATTTGGAACTCTAAATACAACCTAATGTGAAGACATTATAATACATTTCTTATTTACAGCTACTAGGAACTTGCTTGTATCTCTGAAATCTCATGGGTCTGTTCTTCCGTCAGCCTTGCAGGACGGCTAGGAGCACTTTCCTAAAATACTAGAAAACCAGTAGGAGCAAGCCAAACTAAAAGAGATTTTTGATACAGACCACTGGTTAATCATTTGCCCATTAAATGAAACATGTAAACAAAGCTTCATAGCAAAGATGTTTGTTAGGGAGCATTTATCAGCTCTTTGATGTTTGTCATCTGAAAAGTTCTTTCATTCTTCCAAATCATATATTGATGCTAATTTTGTTACATTCAGCTCCAGCAATATGATCTTGTACTATAAAGCAGCAGCAGTGCTTATGCAAGAAAAGGAAATTAAGAGTGGGGTCAAAGGCAGATGTATGTCTGTTATAAGCTTTGTCAAAAACATGCATGTCCTGACAGATGCTGTGAGTTGAGTGGTAATTACATATCAAGCTGAGATAATAGCTCGGTAAGCCTGTGTAAAGTGACCTGGTGATCCCACCTGCACAAGGTCTTAACAAGCAAGTTCCTTTTTATTACTACCCCATAGAGTGAAACTGATGATGGACTTGGACTCACTGTGGTTACTGTACTTTGATGTATCTATAAATTCGGTGCCTGACTTTCAGCAGCAGTTCTGCTTTTTCTGTCACTTAAAAAGACCCACACTTATTGACTTTAGGAATACTGCATTTGAAAAAAAAGAGATAAATGTTTAGACATAATGGTCATGACTAAAGATTAATTTTTTTTTTTTTTTAAATTCAGTGGCTGAACTGCAAATGTGTGTATGAGTGAGGAAGACATTTAGTAGTGGTCTATCAAGAGGATAGCTTAAAAAATGCCACCCAATGTTCAGGATCAAATAAATAAGTTTAGTTCAAAGATGAGCTTAAAATAACACATAGTTGTCATTGATGCAAAAAGTTGGAATGTGCTCTCTAAAAATGTTAACTATATAGTTCAACTTAAAATTCTTCTGCCTGCCCTAGCAAAGACTGCAAGGTAAGGTCCTTTTCAGTTACAATGCTGACTGTGCCAGTATGACGGATGTTTCCTGTCCCATTGGCTCTGTTAGTGCTTCACTCAATTTCTATGTTTCCAACAAGTGTTGGCTAACTAATAGGTTTTAATCCTTCTCACTCGTGCTATTGCCTCTCTATCAGGCCAGCACAGATACCTCCAAATTAGCTCGGAGCATTAACATTCCAGATTCTTCATCTTTTGCACAAAACCCATGCGTCATATTTTCTTCTGTGAGTTTGCAGAGATGGTTTAAAGAGGTTTTTCTGTTTGACATACCATGCTTGTATCAAGACCTCCATACCTTCAGATCTCCACTACTTGCTTCAATTTTTCCTATTTCCCACTTCCATTTTCCAAATATGCTGTTGGAATTGTCACCAGGAGGGAGGATAGAGGGAAAAAAAAAACCCAAACCATAACTAAGTGCTGAGCTCACTTTACCATATGTGAAATTGCAGCTAGAAGCCAAGGCATTTTTTTGTATCATCTAATCTATTGCAGAAGATGCCAGAAAATGGAGGAGCCAAGGACTTAGCAGGTAGTAGGCCAATATGCAAGCACTGAAGGCCTATTCCAGCTGTCAGCAAAAGCATTGGAAAGACTGGATCAGGGCCTAAGGTTTTTAAATCTGAAGCTGGAAGGGTCTTGCCACAAGAAGAAAAAACTTGTTCATGCTACAACATAATCAACTCTATTTCAACACTAACAGTAATCTTTTTTAATTACTCCCAATGTAAACTGCCTCTTGAGACAATGACGTTTGCTGCCCATGGACAAAAGTTGTGGTAACCTGAGAATATTTAAAAGCATGGAATATGTAGCTCTGTGTGTTTATCCATCAGATCACACAACAGACTTAATGACCATGGGCATTTCTAGATGACTTGGATGGGTCCTATAATTTTGGGGGAAATAGAGCTTGGGGACCCCTTCCAACACAGATTTTTACAGCTCTTTATTCAGCAATACTTTTTGTAATGTTATTGTGTTTGAATAAAGGGACAGACAATCACAGAGCAACGTTACCGACCAGTAAGTAAAATTATGCACGTGTACATGTTTGCAGGACCCAGGCCTTACGGCACATCTAGAAAAATACATAACAGATCCCCATACAATGGGTTAGATTCTCACATGGCAAAAATTGGTGCAGCTTTGTCAGAAGCGCTCATCAGGTGTTCCTTTATGCTCTCGACTCTCTCTCTAAGTAACATTACTGCCATTTAAGATGGGTTACAAGGTTACCAAAAGAGTCAATCAGCTTTGGTTTTATGTTTTTGGCAATTTAGGGGAATATGACAAGGTCGCAGCCTGCTACAGTAAACAATTAAAATGAGTAAAGGGGCAGCACTGTGCTTATGAATACATGACCTGTCTATTAGAACTATACCCACCTACTGAAATGAGGGAATGTTTTTGCTCAGTTGAATAGGGGCACTGGAAGGCAACAAGCAGAAAGGCAGATAACAGCCCAATAAGTAACAACCCAACAAACACCAAAAGAGAGTAGCTCAGCCACTGTCTGTGAGTTACACAGCTGTACAATCTGCATTTCACAGAGCAAGATCCTAGAGATGAAAAATCACACTGAACCTACTGAAAGGTCCTGTTGGAAAGACAGAGTTAAGTTGTCAGCAAATGCTCCTGAGGAGGATCCTAAAGGACTATCTCTCCTCAGCCAGAGGCTGGGTTAGGTACCTCAGGCCTGCATGGATCAGACAGCAAGATGCACCAGTTGAGGGGACACACTGAGGAGAACAGTTTACATGACACATCGGATAAATCTTCAGATCCCCCCATCAACTTGTCCCTGTGTCCTGCTCCCAGTCTAGCTTCCAGGGTTCCTTCTGCATTGCTTTAAATGTATGTGCTGGGCTGAGTTTTTAAATGTCTCAATGCCTTTTCTATTCCCACCCCCTCCCCAAAATTTCGGGGAACTCATTCCCACCTGCCTCACCACATGACTTTTTGCTTCTTGATATAGAAGCTGTGCATCTCGAGAGGTTCAACACAAGATCTACACACCTAACACAACCCGTACTTCATTTCAGCATTCAGTCACCTTCACCCATTTCTATCTGTGCTAGTGAGGACGGGTGAACTCTCACGGTTTACAGAGGGAGCCAGAGGCAGGCAGGAAAGCAGGACCCTCCACCCCTTGTCCAGGGGCTGCAGGGCCTGCGCTAGTCCAGAACCAGTCACACCACCACATTACCTATACCTGTTGTTATACAAAAAAATAAAAGGACAGGAGCTTTCCACATGGAAAAATGAGAGCTGGGATTCACTTAACAGAAAGATGTGAGTAAAAAGCACTAGCAGAAAACCCACATGCTGGCTGCTGCTAACACCTGTCAGCACCACTGCAATAACATTTGTTTCACACATGTCCTGGCTTGGCAGGCACCTGATATACATTTTCACACTTTGTATCAGCTTTCTACACACTTGTTCTCTAGCATATTGTTCATACATCAGATAGCACTGAAAAATAAGACGACAGTGGTAAGTGACATAACTAGGTTATTGCACAGGACAAAACTCTTGCTCTGAAGTACACCTGCATCAAAACACGATAACCTTGAGGTAACATATGAATTAATGACATGGCAATTTTATTTTTAAAGGCCATTAACCTGTTAATAACTATAAGCCTATTTAATTTCCAGATTTCTCCCTACTGCACTGTAATAATAAGCTCTGCCTGTTTAATTAAAAATGGTAACAAGTAACTATGACTCCACTTGTCTCAACAGAATTGCACTCATTTCTAGCAGTCCTAGATTTGGCCCAGAAGCCACCAAACTCAGTTGTCCCATTTTCTGAGGTGCCAAGGTAGGTCAGACCTGTACCAGAACCCTCTATTTTTAATAAATGACCTTACAGTGAGCTGGCCTCCAATTACAAGAAGTGGCCAAAACTATTCTTCCAAGGCACGTATTTACTTACCCTGAAGGATGCAGTGGTGGTAAGAATGCTTTGTATCATTTGCAGCTACGTAGGCAAGAATGATGGACTGACGAGCAGGCAACGATACTTCTGGCTAGTCTCTTAACTGAAGTTAACCTTGCTTTTCTATGACCACTATAGGTTTATCACTGAAGTAGTGCCGTTAAACACTTACGGACTTTGGCTTATTTGCAGACACTAAAAAGTATTATTTAATTGCATTATGGCAGAAGCATAAGTCAGATAACATACATAATATGGGACCACACTCCTCATAGAAATGATGATCTAAACAGACAAAAGGTAAAGGGAAACAGAGCATCTGAGAAGCAAAATTATATATCCATGATAAGTCCACTGCAAAGTTTGTAACACTACCTAGGTATTTTGGCTTTCAGTTCCTGTTCTACCGTGTGAGTTCATGCTTTTCTCCAGAACTGTAAGTTTTACATTACAGACAGGTAGGGATGTTAAGATTTTCCAGAGGCGTCTCTCCAGTGTTAAAAAAGGGCATTCCCAGGTAACATTTAAGCTATACATGAGATAGCAATAACTAAGTTACTATGATTGATAATGCAAGACAGGAAATATTAGCAACTGTTTGTTATGCAACAGTCCCTTTCTTAACAAGTAGCTCTTAAAGGAGGCTCCATATCTGCATATGGGGTGGTCAGTGGAGCAGTGCAGAGACACCGGAGATCACAAAAGCAGCAGCTGTACACCTTGAGTGTAAGAACCCTGACAACCCCCACACGTAAAGAGATGTGGAAAAGATTATTGAAAGCATCCAGATGGAGTCCCAGAGAATGATGTGATTTGAGCCTACCAGGGGAGGTGCCTCGCTCCCCAGAGAATTGTGATTTGAGCCTACCAGGGGAGGTGCCTCGCTCAACCTGCTGTTTACAAACAGAGAAGAGCTGGTTGGAGATGTGGTGGTCGGAGGCTGTCTTGGGCTTAGTGACCGTGAAATGGTAGAATTCTCCATTCTTGGTGAAGTAAGGAGGGGGGGCAGCAAAACCGCAACCATGGACTTCCGGAGGGCGGACTTTGGCCTGTTCAGGACGCTGGTTGAGAGAGTCCCTTGGGAAACGGTCCTGAAGGGCAAAGGGGTCCAGGAAGGCTGGACGATCTTCAAGAAGGAAGTCTTAAAGGCGCAGGAGCAGGCTGTCCCTGTACGCCGTAAGAAGAACGGGCGGGGAAGACGACCGGCCTGGCTGAACGGGGAGCTCTTGCTGGGACTCAGGAAAAAAAGGAGAGTTTACCGCTTGTGGAAGAAGGGGCAGGCGACTCAAGAAGAGTACAGGGATCTCGTTAGGTCGTGCAGAGAAGAAATGAGAAAGGCAAAAGCCCAGCTAGAACGCAATCTGGCCGCTGTCGTTAAAGACAACAAAAAAAGTTTTTACAAATATATTAATGACAAGAAGAGAGCCAAGGAGAATCTCCATCCTTTATTGGATGCAGGGGGGAACATTGTCACTGAGGATGAGGAAAAGGCTGAGGTACTCAATGCCTTCTTTGCCTCAGTCTTTAACAAGCAGAGCAGTTATCCTCAGGGTACTCAGCCCCCCGAGCTGGAAGACGGGGACGGCGAGCAGGATGAACCCCCCGTAATCCAAGAGGAAGCAGTCAATGACCTGCTACGCCACCTGGACGCTCACAAGTCTATGGGGCCGGATGGGATCCACCCGAGAGTGCTGAGGGAGCTGGCGGAGGTGCTCGCCAAGCCGCTCTCCATCATTTATCAGCAGTCCTGGTTAACGGGGGAGGTCCCAGACGACTGGAGGCTTGCCAATGTGACGCCCATCTACAAGAAAGGCCGGAAGGAGGATCCGGGGAACTACAGGCCTGTCAGCCCGACCTGGGTGCCGGG
>NW_008795918.1:2011912-2042568 GCF_000699145.1 Aptenodytes forsteri
GGTGTTGGGTTGACGGTTGGACTCGATGATCTTAGAGGTCTTTTCCAACCTTAATGATTCTATGATTCTATGATGTAGGCAGGCAACTTGGAAAGGTCTTCAATTGTATGAGTTTCTGCAGATCAGCTAGTTACTGGGCACTCACAGATGCATCAGCAGGCAGCAAACAACTCCTTAGCTCCACAGAGTAGCCTGATCTGAGCTTTAGGGAAGATTACAAGCCACCAACTCTGGGGAGAGTTTACCACTGACCACTGAAAACAATGCCCCTCCACCAGCTGGATGGACATTCCTGTCAGGGCTAGCAGGGAAATTTTTCTCATGTGTTTCTGCCATTGTGAATCAGGTTATTCTCATATGAAACAGGTCTGGAAATTCAGAGAGCTGGCACCCCTATGAACTCACATCTCTAGCATGGGGAACAGCCCAGAAGATTTAGACACTTGTGTGGAGCGTGCAGTAGATGTTTATAGCAAATTTTGTTACTCTTTCAGCTTTCCTGTCTGAGGTCATAGCTAAGGCGTTTTTGTAAAGCAAGCAGAATAACCTCATCTATGAGAGAAACCTTTATTGTGCCATTTTCCCAAGTGACTGTGCTCGCTGCAGGTATCTCTAAAACAGTGTGCAGTTATACCTCAATCATTAGCCCACTTGTTTTGTTACAGCAGCAGAGCTCTATGAACGAAAGCGTTGGTATGGCCAAGAGAAAGAGAAGGGGATGAGTACATAGTGGGACACACGAGAGGGAAGAGAGGATTCACCTCGATGGAGAATTGGGCAGAAAAGCCTGGGTCCATCAGTCTGTTCCCCTCCAGAGGCACAGAACCAGGAGTGCAGAACAGAAATTGGATGATACTTCACAGGCCTCACTATAGGGAAGAAATCTATATGTGCACTGCTAGAATGCTGTATATTAGTGGATTAAACACAGTTGGTAAGTTAATAGTTTACATATTCCTCTACGACGCTGAGACCAACAGACTCTCACTTGGATATAACTGATAGTAAAGCTTGCAACTTTCAAAAGTCTGTTAATTATTAGCAAAATCTTCTGGTAACAGTAGGGAAGTTCTGAAAACATCTTGCCTGGGGAGATAATGGAGTTATTTGAGAATAAGAAAGGCAAACGACTACAAACCATGATATAAGCAGGTATCAGCCCACTGTGAGGTGGGAGGGATGGCCTGTCAGACTCCAAAGTTCTTTCAGAGCCCTGTTTTCCAATGAGTGCATGTTACAGGATATGGACCTATTCCCACAACACACAGGCCTTTTCTATACACCACCACACATTATCTCACAACCCGGCCTTCAGACAAACAAAAAGACTGACCTGACTCAGTCACTGAATTGGTATGAGAGCGCACTAATTTGCCAAGCCATGTGACAAAGTTTAGCCCTCTGCTACAAAGCATCTCCCGATAGCTCAAGGAGTTCTCTCTGTTTTGAGTTAAACAGTTGATTCCCAAAAGAAATGGGACTGTAACAGTCACAATGTAGGAGTAATTTTTTGTGCATGTAGGCTGACATCTTGTGAAACTTATAAATTTATTAGCAGATTTCAAACAAAGTTGTCAGAGGAATGGGCAATTCAGAAATAATTAAGAGAAAACAGGCAGCTAGATAGAGGACGCTATCTTCAGCATCTAGGTGAGGGAACGGCTTTTGTTAGACATCAGAGAACATAGTTGGAAGACTACTCTTATAAATTTTGCAACTGTAAAAAAGTCAAAAGTTTTCATAAATCATGAAGCAGAAATCTATAGAAACCAGATTTCTTACTTCAGTTGCTCATTTTGTCCTGAAGGAAGAGAGAAGTTCAAAGCTTTTCTTGATGGGATACTATTCCCACATTGATTTATCAGTGGTACATAAATCCTATTACTGTATCACAGCACATGTGAAATGTGGGACTAAATGCTTCCCTGACTAAGTGACTGAATGGTAAGTGATTGAATACAGCCTTTTGCTTAAGAAGCTAAGAGGTTACTTTGGTACAGACACTGGGGCAGATAAAGGTTATTTAAGCATTCTTGGCACCAGCTTCTTTCTCCCTTGAATTCTTCTTTTAACTCAGTTTTCATTTTAACCTTGCCCTTCACCTTTATGGAATTTCATTGAGTTAATAAAGCAGAAAGTGTTTTCTTTGCTGTCTGTGGTAATGAAACCTGTTGGCTTTGCTTGCTCTGAGATGTAGGTGTGTCACTAACAGAAGAGCTTGCTGCCAGCATGACAGTTGATATCACCGTCAGTATAACTAGAATCATGTTCCATAAATGTGTGACCCTGGCATCATATAAAGGCATCTAATTATAACAGAGGGCTGCGTGTTTTATAGAAATAGAAGTTCTACAAGCAAGAGGAAAACAGGAGCATTTCATGAAGGGCTGGGTAAAGGATATTTTGCTGATTTTCACCTGATACTATGTATTTTCAGTGCTGTAAGTGCCATGTACCCTTCAGACTGAAATTTATGCACCTCAAGCTTGGCTGAAAACATGTCAGAGCCCTGCTGGCCTTCTGCCTGACTGAGGTGTTGTGGTGGAACAAGCAATCTGTCCCTTGAAGCACAAGGGGGAGGTTGTCATTCTACAGTCTTATTAATGTAAGATTTTTCATTTAATTTCAGGGTTATAAAGAGATATTGGGGAAAGACTTTCAGGTCTCAAACTAGAGTTTATGGATCTGATGCACACATTGTCATTTTTCTAGTGTCAGGGGTAAAACTTACAGATGATGATGAAAAGCAAAAATATTATGCTTTCTCCTGGTACTCACACATCTCCATTCTCCTCTAAGTCAGAAGATGCCAGTCACAACCCCAGGCCTGCAAAGTCACCCCGGAGAATTTCCTGTGAGGAAAGGGTGCCTGCCTTGTTGGGTCCTGACTGAGTGCAAAGACATTGCCTTTGCAGAATCTGTGTTCTGTACTTAATGAGATGAAACTTGACACATAGTAATGCAGGTCACTAAAGAAAATAAAAAGGCTTTTTTCACCCAGGTTTATCCCAGCCTGAGAAAGGATGTGAGCTGTAATATGTTTCCACTGGACACATTTGAATTAAACATGTTAGCTTTCCTTTTCCAAACACCTGATGAATCCAACATGGCCACATATTGCACACTCCTTTGGTAATTAAACTCCTGTAAGGTTGTCTCATGAATCCGATGCTTTGTGGAAAAAGACTGTGCTTTGTTGCAGATGGAGAGAGGACTGAGCACAGATAGGTAGCTGTTCACGCACTGGCTCAGCTGAGACTTTAAAAATATTTAGTGTCCTTTGTTGTCTACCAAAATGTTAATTTCCTTTTGCCTATCTGCACTGTTAATGTGGAAAGTAAATTTCAAAAAACAGTAGGATTTTTTGTCATTTTTATTGCTTATATGAAAACTGAGCTATCTAATTATTATGTAAGAGTATTTTTATAGCCTGTAGAAGGAAGCATAGGGAAACAGCTCTGTTTTCCTTTGAAATTACCCTTCCTTATAAAAATAAATGACAGTATGGTAACCTCCTCTGCTACCTGACCTATGGCTAGACCATGCTATGTTACAAATGCAGCCATATAAGCACAATTGGTCTGATCAAAATTCAACAGAAAACCTCACCTGTAAATCCAGACATCCATGGCTCTGGAAACTCTTTCTGTTACTAGCACCTTAGCACAGGATTAGAATAGATGCTGGCTTTCAGGTAAAATACGGTATTTTGCACTAACAAAAACATACTCAAAGCACTTGGTTATTGGGATGAAAAGGATACAGAATTGCAAAGTGAATCAGGCTACAGGGATTTTTGCTGCAGGTACCAAAATTAACACCAAATGATGTAAAAGACTACCCTGCACTGAAAGGCACTTATATCACCTTACCTGACTGGTGTCTAGCATCAGGGAAGAGAAGCAAGTTTGGGGGCCGAGTCAGAGCAGAAACCTCCTCCACAGAATCCAAACTACAGTCACCTAGGGAGAAGAGTTCACAACGTTAGGTGGATGTCCATGAGTACCATTTGGTGAGTCTGTCCAAAGACGCTCATGCTTCTGAATACACCAGTCGGACCTGAAACAGCAGTGTCACCATGGTACCATGTAGTTGCATTGTTAACCCAACTGCTACCTGTACAAATGAGAGAGAGTCTGAGTGAGGACTTTCAGTCTGACTAGACAAAAAGACGTGAAGGAGAGAAAGGTGAATGGATCCTTGAAAGCCTTACAGTATGTAGCAATCAAACCATGACTGAAGCCCACACAAGAGCTCTCTTCAATGAGAAGAGTTCAAAAGAGGGACAATATATCCTGAGCATTTAACACTAGCAAAGCGCACAGCTAGGTCAAGAGCAAGCAACCTATCAATGCTGCATTAGGGCAATCTGTAGTCGAACTTTTATTCTGACATACCAAGTGTCAGCATTGCAGAGAAACACCTGCCCTGGACAACAACAGTCCAGCACAGGAAACAGCTATGCTGAGGAAGTAGCTAAGTGCAACCCTGTTACCACCACAGCTGATATGACCAGGCACACGCTGAAGGGCCATAGGAGTCATGAGCAGATCAACAAGCACAAAGAAAAACAACATTTAAAACTGCTTTTACTGATTTTTAGGTCCATGCTTTTTACCTGCTGCCTGTGCCCAGTTTCATTTGCTGTGGCTAAGCTGGTACGAGCGACTCAGTTGTGTGTCTGAGCCTTAACTGTATTCCAGCTTCAACCCTGAGGCAATGATGATGCTAACTCCACTGTAAATGCCAAGGAAGTGGTAAACAACACTTTTTGTTTAATATCAGAAAATCTAGGTTCATTTTCCATCGCTTAGTGACAGACACTAACAAAAGAAGTTAATATTTTAATTTAGAAAAAACAGTACAGACAGAAAGGATACATGCTATTCTAGCTTCTATTTGCACAATTACAGTTTCTTTGGCTCCAGCTACAAAGGTAGGATAAAAAAAATCCCTCATGACACACAGGCTTTACTTTGCTGGCTAGCATTAGACACATGAGCTCTCTCTCCAGTTCTCCATTAGAGCCAGGGACAAATAGCAAACAGAATCAATCCA
This sequence comes from Aptenodytes forsteri, assembly GCF_000699145.1. Lineage (NCBI taxonomy): Eukaryota > Metazoa > Chordata > Aves > Sphenisciformes > Spheniscidae > Aptenodytes > Aptenodytes forsteri. The sequence goes on from NW_008795918.1 coordinate 2,016,971, forward strand.
AGAAAAAACGCAGCCATTATTCTGCTTTAACCAGAGACTTCCAAGAAATGCTTAATCTTCTTGTAGTTTGCACAGAATGGATGTTTATTCACATAACAGTGGAGCGACAGTTAGAAGCTGATTGAGAACGAAAGCTTGCTATTTTTAAAGATGTAAAAAAAATTACAAATTCTACAGCAGTAGAATACAGCAGTTCAACGTCTCACCACAGTACAATATATGAAGCTTCCTGTCAAATGATTTCTATCCAGCATGAGTTTTTGGACTGACATCGCTAATTATGATATTTTAGCTTCAGTATAAGACAGTTTTTATAGAACTAACATTATCTTGCTATTAGAAGACTTTTAAAATAAAGATACCTCAACCTAATTACCTTAATGCCGTACAAACTCTAGTATAAGTATTGACCTTTTTGCTTCCTTCAGAAATTACAATCAACATCCATCCTGCACACTAATCTCCTAAATTAATGTTTCCTTGTCAGTGTCATTCTTTTTCATTCATGTGTTGTAGCTAATTGAAATTCTTCCCAATCTGCTATGCAGATAATTATCGAAAACAGACTTCACCGCCAGAGTACACATGCTCCCTCTGTTACGTGGTAAACCATACCATCATTATTTGTATCATCATAGTGTTTAGATGTCCCAAATGATGCTCTGCTTTTCAACTGCTAGGTGCTGTAGAAACACATAGTTATCTTAGCACTTCAGTATCAATAAAGCCACGTTCATGTTTAAGTGCTCTGTTGCTTAGAACTCAGCACACCTGCGCACACATACACACAAAGTATTGGATGAAAAGCAGAACAGTCAGTCCTTATCATCTGGAAGGAAGAGGGGCATAAAAATAAAACCATTTTATCCAAGATCATGTAAAACTTCAGGAGAAAGAGCAGAAACCGAACTCAGAATCTTCTGATCCAGGGTTGCAACTTCACAACTAGATCACTTTCAAGCCTTTATATCACATACATGCCACAATCCAGACTAAGAAAACCTTAAATTGAGTTGTGATAACACAGCTAGCATTTCTTAATTACACAGTCAAAAGAAAAAGGAGAAAAAGAAAAGATACAGTCCTAGCTTCCAGAATATACTTGAAATAGTTTCTCTCTAAAGAGCGATGAAAAGACAAGGAAGACAGACAACCTGCAAACAACAACAACACGGTAAGAACCTGCTGTCTTTATACATAGCTTTTTCATGTATACGATTATAGTCATAATATTGGTATACAGTATTGGTATATCAGGTAGCTGACAGAATCATCCCTTTCACATCAGTGGTGGGCACAGTGCAGTAAACCAAGATTCTGAAAGAAGCTCCGATGGGTGTACTGAAGCAACTACTTGAAACAGGTATTTTTACATCTTCCTGAAGAAGCACAGAGGTGAATTACAAAGTACAAGGAATAATATTCCTGAAAAACAAGAGAGCTTGAATTTTAAGGACTTTGAGAAAAATTGCACAATCCTTACAGCTACGAAGTCATTCAAAAAATAAAATGGAAAAGTTCACCTGGGGCAAACGTTACTGCCCCATTCACACAAAGCAGGACAAAAGCAGCAGGATTTGTTTCCAGTGGAGTGGGATTCTGGTGGCGTTTCCCTTAAACAAGAAAAATATTAATCTGGTCCTTTGGGGGAGTTTAAAGTGGTATAAATTGGAGATGGAAAGCGATCAGGACTGAAACAGATGCTGATGAGTTATTGAAGGGAACCAGATTCGACTACATGTACTAAGCCAGGCCACATCTTTATCTCCATGAAGCGGCCCACATCAACTAGTTTGCAGTTCATCAACATTTCTGGCTTCTTCAATCAGCTTAGGGAATTTTTGTCAACGCTTCTCTGAATTTCCCACTATTCTCCAGTAACATTACAGCCCCAAGAGATGGGTCTACTAAGGAGATGAATTCTCTGCTTGTTCGTTACCCCCATCATCACTGCAACTTGTAAACACACCCTTTCATGCAAGAGAGGGCTTTCTTCATTACCATCTGCCTTCTCTCCATCCTCTTTCCTGGCTTCTGTACCACCTGCCAGTCTGCAACTCATGTGATATCAGTGCACAGAAAGTTACAGTTTGTGATGATTTATAATCAAAGGAAACTTTGAAAATTATTTGTTTGTTGATTGGCACAGTAGATTAATAATTTTTGTCAAGAAATTCTTAAGTAATTGAACTGTTGTAAGTCAAACCATGTCCTCACTTACTTGTGCCAGTTTATCTGTCAATAAATGATCAATAATGAAGTTATTCCCCATTTGTCCAGAGTTAAATTGGCCACAGCTATTTTAAGTACTTCATGTTCAAATATTGCCATATTATGAAGTAGTGCTATAAGATAAAAGTTACTGATATATACTCCTAACACACGGCCAACCTGAAGGACTTTTTGTGTGGAGCTTTATATAATTAATAACAGATTGTTCTCGTATTTTTATTTCGGTGAACCACAGTGCTGTTGCCAATTCATAAAGCAGCTTCAAGACCGTTCATGCTGAAAGACATTAAGACATAAGGGCAAGAAAATATTCATTTAAGTTTAAGGTCAATGATATGCCATGTGAAATATATACTGAAATGCATGAACTGTAAATGTACCACATTAAATATTGCAGGAAGCTTTACTGGTTATGCTTGTTTAACTTTTATATATATGTGTGTGTATATATACTCACACACACATTTCCCAAAAAATAAACTTCAGATCCATGGCAATATTGTCATAAAACCATTCAGACATTGCATGTGCCTCATTCTTTGGCCTGATTGCTATCACATGAACTTTGAAAGAAACAGGCTCCTGTTTCTAATTAGTTTATGTAGAAGGAGAACCTAGAGAGCTTATTACACTGAGTCCTGTTCAGAGCCGATGTGGTTTTGTCATGTGTATGTTAAAACTGACACAGCCAAGTTTGGTCACAGTCCAGTAAAGCATCTGCAAGTCATTTACATACTTTCAAATGCCACAATGACAAATACATACAGCTCTGTGACAATCTGAGGGTTCTGTCTGAAAATGAATGAAGAGAAAGCATTCAAAAAGGAGTAAGACTATTTATGAAGGAAACCATCATGGAATTGCTTAGACTGAATTTGGGGAAGGGTGGGAATGGAGAGAAGAGGAAGAAGTCTAAAACATACTTCTAAGGACTTGAGCAGAACTTATCTTTTGCTCTCCTTATCCTAAACAAAATTACTCCTGCCATGTGCTTACTGGTGATACATTTCATTTATATCGTACAGGCATAGTTGCCTGCCCATGGAAATACATTCAGACAGATGGGAATTGGAAATGAGTTTGCTGATCACACAGCTGCCATCACTGTCTTCATCTGACTCCCCAAGGGAAAGCTCATTTTGGGTAGAGATTCATCCCAGCACAGATCTTGTCGACTCACAAACAAACTTCTGACTTGAGCCTGAGCTAAGGGCTTATTCCCTCTCACACACTGGACAGGACTCCTCTTCTCAGATGTTGATTTTAATCACAAGAATTAGCCTTACTAGTAATCCCAAATCAATCACTTCAGAGTAGGTATTATGTAGACTTACCCAAGGGAGTCCTTTTTGTCTGTTTTGCTTTGAAGTTAAGAATCTCTCACTCTTACTTTGGATCTCCTCTAAGGAGCAAGAAAAATGTTCAAAGCTGGATCTGCATTCGCACTGTCACTATGGCCAACTCCAATGAATTGGTAGAATTGCAGTTTCAGGTCTTTCAGAAAAAGCTTAGTGTGCCAGTGACCTCTAACCTGCTTTATCTGTTCATACAAGCTCTAGGAAGGGACGAAAAGGACATGGTGTAAGTTAGGAGGAATGTGTTTGGACAAACACTCTGCATTATGCACTTCTTGGCTATTGCTGTCAGCCTCTTCATATTAATTTTTTTTTTTTTATGAGCGGAAAAATTGCTCTACATATTCAGTGCATATAAAAAGCCAGTAACAGCCCCCTTTGACACACAGAAAAATGTGTATACTTAGAAGGAAAGTTTTAATTTGGTAGGCTACAAGTTATATCGTTATTTCTAACTTTCACATCAACAGGGACCATAAGCTGACTCCTCGTTGATGACACCTCTTGTCAGGAGAGTCAGGTGATCTCTATACAGTTTCTGCTTAGTCAAAAGTTATCAATGTATTTTTAGATCTGGATTTATACAGCCTACTCTTCAGCTCAAAGCACTTCCCACCAAGTCCAGAGGAGAAGTGTTCCAGTCAACCACAGCCAGACATGCAGCCCATAGGTGGGCAGCAAATGTACCTTCAAACCAGCCTCAGACCCGCTCTAATTTACAGTGGAAGAAGTAGGGATGAGGGAAAGCTAGTTAAAAATCCTGACTGGCTTGAGGATTATGTGAGCAAAAATAGCTGTGACTTCTTGCCACAAAATCTTCAGCAATTACAGCCTGGAGGCCTGGCCATAAAGTCCCATGGATGGGGTACAGCCCATGATGGATGGGTTGTACTGCCTTCACGCTTTTATCAAGGGATTGGAAAAAGGGAAGGCATCCTTTTTGTTTTGTCTGCTCTCTCATCTCATTAATGGCCATATTTTACTATAAATTGAATGCCACAGTGAGTGTGAACGTATATCCAGCTTTGGACATTTTTCTCACTCCTTAGAGGAGATCTAAATCTATCTGGGCACAGTTTGCTGAAATGCTGCTGGGAAAAAGAATGCCCGAAAGGAAAAAAAGCAAAATCAACAGCAATAAAGAAGGTTGAACCTGCACAGATGAGCAAGGATATGTGATCTGAGTTAATGTCTTCCTCATTGTTCTGCATATTAAAAAACTGATCAATAACAAACAGCAGACATCAGCTATGTAGCTCAGGCCATGTCGTTTCCATGATTTATATTTTGAAGGCTGAAGTATTTACAGTTTCTGTGCAAACTAAAAATATGCTTCCATGATGGTAAAAGAATTACAGCCCATAAATCGGGTACTACCACCTTCTGCTCAAGTGCCTTCATGGTAGATTAACCTAAGCCATTTTACTTTGCATTTGTGACGTACTAGGCACACAACGGTTTAGTTTTTATTTCTGATATGCAGCGGCCTTGTGCAACCTAAATTCACATTCAAAGAATCATACTTACTACCAGTGCAGCAAAAGCACTTCATAGGATCAGAGTGAAAGGAGCAAGGAGAAATCAAGGCCCATACACGTTGCTTTGGCAAAAGGACACACCACAGTACAGACCTTACTCTCATTCTTCCTAGCTTATTCTCATATGATTTCATTGCTTCCCAGGGTGCTACTTGTGATTTTTGCAGATATAAGCAGGAGTAGAAAAAGGTGCAAATTGCCTGGAAACAGTCTTGAGAGGAATTAAAAAAAAAAAAAAAAAAAAAGGACATGTGGAATTTCTTCAAGTAGGACAAATTGCTTCCTGTACTAGAGACAGCCAAAACCACATCAAACACTTTTAATTATTCTTCTACATAAATACCAGTTGAGATCACCACTGGGAAGAGCTACGATCCATTTGGAAAGAGGTGGCCATGAGTGGAAGTGGCATGTCAACAGGACACTATCCTTTAAACGTGACATGTGACACAAAGAAGTTTGCAAACAGCTGGCTTTGTACATACTTGTAGGCCCATGTGGGCAGACAAGCCCACACAATGTTGGAGCAGTACTGTCAAACCACTCATTCTGCAAAACAACAAAATTTTGGGCATGGGGCCATGTGACTGAATACAGGGATGAGTCAATCATAAACCTAGAGATGCTCAGTGAACTAAACAACCAAAGGGTTGACATGTTAGTGAACACTAATAAACACACCCCAAAACCATCTATAACTGGTTTATTTTTGTAGGACTTCTGATAAAATCCAGCACCTCTATAGAAATACTTCTTATTCTGTTCATTCCTCTTCCCTGTAATTGCAGGTTTTGTAGGAATCCTAAATGCTTTGGCTGAGAAAGAGAAAAAGGTACAGAGACTGAAATGGCAAAAACTGATCACCATTATCAGCTGTGCCTGATATAGATAGATATATATATCTGATATATATTGCAGCAAAATACAGGCTTCAGTTGAAAAAAGCTTGACCAGCAAGTTACTTCCTGCTTTTAAAAGTGCATTTCTGGGCTCCAAAATATACAGACTAATGATAAACATTCAAAAAGCTTCCAGAAAGATATATAGACAACGTCATCATTTTGTCCAGTATAGAAAATTATACCTTTGGGGGGCAGGGAGGAGGGAAGTCACCTGTGTTGACATTCCAAAGTCAGGATATTGGCTTTGTCCGAAACTGGCTAGTTAGTCTGAGTCTGTGACTTCTACTACTATAGCTACCCATCTTCGTCTATTTAGACTGCTGTGCAGTCTATCGAGATTCAACTAAGTACGTACTTTTGTCTGGCAACTCCAATGAGGACAGGATTGGAAAGAAAAAAAAAAGACACAGGAGCTTGATTTTTTTAACTACTTCTTGGTGCACATCAGACAAGTGTCCCAATTATACCCAATGTATTCACACCATGACCCACAAAGATATTTGTGCACCTTCATGGAAGCACAGATATCTCGGGAAGACAGACTCACTCCTGTACTATTGTCAAGGTGCAGCAAGCAGTGAAAAGAAGGCGATGTCAGGGAAGTATCAGCCAAGCAATGTTTATGCTTCAGTTAGACACCTGCTAAAGATCTGGAACAATCTCCTGCTAGTATTATTGAAACAAACCCACAACTGGTTTAATAAGAGTCTTACAAGGTTAGGAGATGTAGCCTTAGGCAGTGCCAGGGACTACATGTGATTATTCAGATGACAACTTCCAGCTCCAGCTCAATATTCTAAGCCATCCCCTCAGTGTCCTAAATGTCTCTGGGACCAAGATGATTAGTTCTGGAAGCACATTTGCCGGATCACTTAGCCCAGGTTGTGCCATAGCTGCTCTTTGCACAAAGTTTCAGCACCGACAGTGGGACATGCGCACACAGCACTGTCCAGTGCCCTACAGCACGACTGGAGCCAGGCAGGCTTCCTGCAGCTGCCACAGCCAGGCCAGCCAGCCTGGCTAACTTGCACCGATGTTTAGAGGACAGGCACTACAAACAGGGTGGTCAGAACCACATCCAGAACACCGATACTTTCCCCATTCTAGCCCACCTCCATCATGTGCTCCACCATCAGTCTTGAGCTCCCATTACTAACCCCTGTTTTGTTTAACTGCTTATAACAGAGATCAGAAAGGAAAGATTCCCTATAGGGAGGATTACTAATTTAGTGAAATCCTGCAGAGACTCAATAAAATCTTCAATAAAATAAAGCATGCCCTGGAGTTTTCAAAGGACTAGCAGGGTTTGAGAGAAAACAGGTACTCCCAAGCTGTCACTGCTCTTCTTTGCAGGGATTCAACTCTGTGGAAAAATGCAACATTCTGATTTGTGAATCTGATCCAATTTTTTTTAACTGGGCTGCTGTCCAAAAGTAATGTATTAAAGAACTTCCTTGATTCAAATTGTTTTCCCATTTTAGCTTTCTGGAAGTGGACTCTCTCCACTGACCAAATTTCTTATTTTGGTTATTCACCATTTCCAAAAGTAATGAAATGTTACTCGCTTAAGGGGTGGAGTGGCAGCTTTAAAGCATGATTGCTCACAACAGTGAGTTTACTTTTTCATTTGCAGCTGATCGAATTCTGCAAGCACAGTGTGGAACTTTGTTCAGTTCTCAGTTCACTATTATGCAGTCATGATTAAATCAATCAATTGTTGACGTGAACCTGAAAACCTCAGAATTTTATTTTTAAAATGCTGTTCCCAGCCGCAGTGGATTCCGTTCTTAGTGCATTACGGGACGTTACATTGGAAGTGCAGCAGAATTCAGCCAGAAGTTTTTTAGTGCATGATTTCAGACAGAGCCTCTCACGCCTCTCTCTCCCTCTTCTTGGATTAGGCATATTTCCTGGATGATCATTAGGCACTTATAACTAATCTCAGTCACCATCTATCAAGAACTGAAAGAATTAAGCTAGTCAATATGCATAGATCACTTCATAAATCAGACCAGTCTCAAAGGCATTGTTTGCAGAGCAGTTCTAGAAAATATATCCTGAAGTGTTACACGTGACATTTTAGAGTTAATGTAGTATTTACAAAACTGAACTAATGAAACTAACACCTTCACTCAGTGTATCAACCAAACACAATATCAAAGTGCTGAAAACTGGCATATCAATTCTCAATATATCAACTTTTTACCAAAAAAAAAAAAAAAAAAAAAAAAAAAAAAAAAAAAAAAAAAAAAAAAAAAAAAAAAAAAAAAAAAAAAAAAAAAAAAAAAAAAAAAAAAAAAAAAAAAAAAAAAAAAGAAAAAAGGTCTCAAGCAAAGGTCTCAAGCCATTAGCCATTTCACAGGAGCTACACAATAAAGTCCCAGATGACATCATTTCAAGACCAAGCCCAGGATTCTTGAATACAGAAGAACAAGTCCCTACTGCCTCTATCCAAAGATCAGGGGCTTGGACATACAAAGCTGTTTAGGTATTTACTGATATTTCCAAGAGCACCAAGCCGCGTTTGGTACTTCAAGTTAGGTGAGAAAAATTGGATTTTAGGTACCTACCCTGTTCGAGGACATCTGAAAAATTTGCTAAGCAAATATCAGCTTCATTCAGTGACCAAGTACTGTGTAAGGTCCAATTTCAGGTCTCACAGCTAAAAGCTGAACCCGAGTATTTATACATGTTCCTGCCCCAGGAAGCTGGCAGACAGCCACGCTGTATTTTCCAGTGTGGTTCAGTATATGCTCAGACTCTACAGGGCTATTTGGTGCAGAGAAACCCTGTCTGTTGTTCTTTATTCTTAGGTATGATCTCTGTCCATGTTGCATACTCTGAAAATCAATAAATACGTGCCAGGCAACCCCCACTGTTGAGAGAAGGTTCCTAAAAGCCCTAGTGTCCCTAGCAAAAAAAATGTCATTCATCCACAAAGTTAAATGCAATATACATCCAAATCCTAGTATTTACGCAGCGTCCTAGAAACCTCGAAGATGTGATCAGAGCACCCTTTCAGGAAACGGTCCTGCCAAACAGACTGCTCCTGGTAGCTTCAAAGGGCTTACCTTGTGCGAGCTCTGCCCAGTTCTGGGACAGCAGATCACATAAGGACATGCTATATGTTTGCAGCAACACAGCTTTAAAGGACACTAATTTAATGTATCGGGGATTTATGTACCTCCAGAAAAGCCAGGATTGAAAGCAGAAAGAAGGAACGCTGGTCTGAAACACTTGTTTTTTTCCTGAAGTCTAGACCTGCAACTCAGCTACCATTTCATTGAGGAGGGTAATATTTGCTCTGCAAGTTTTGTCAAGAAGAGATAAGTGATGGTTATGCAATACAGCGTGAGAGGCTGTTCTAATCTACCTGATGCCTTTAAAATTGCTTCCTCTGCAGCCAACCTCCAAGATGGAAATAAACAGTTACCACAACCATGAAGAAAAAAAAATGCAGCAGCAATAGTTATAGAGGCTTGAAGATCCCTTTGAAGGTCCCAAACTCCTCACGATGCAGCTGGCAGCACAGCTGCCATTATCAGCTCTGCCCCATGCCCAGAACTGCTTGCTAAGCCAGAACTGCTCTTCAGACTGAATGGTGGTGGCCACGAGGTACTGCCAACAGACAGCCTAGCTTCTCTGCACTGCTTACACTAGGCAGACAAGCAGTGTAAGACAAGGGGATCAGAGCTTCATAAACTGTATGCTTTCATATTGCACAGGCAAAGGAAGAGCTTGCTTTGCGCTTAAAATAACATCAAAATTTTCCTGTTTCTAAGTTACTAGGGTTAACTATGCCTCCTATAATAAGCCGCTGTCTAGCTTCTTATAAAACACAGCAAAAAAATAACCAGAACAAGATAGCCCTCTTCAGAATAAGATCTCATGATTTTATATTTTTAGATTAAATAGGCACATTGATAGAGATATAAAAATACATAAACGCAATCATAAGAAACTTGTTTGCTTGTACCTCTAAACCCTTCTCTAGGTTTTAAAACGGAGAACTCCTTCTTTGTTTTGAGCACATTTCCTCTGCATTTCACGAGGTGGGGGCTCCCTGCTGCTTGAGAAGGTTCCTTTTATAGAATGCTGAACAATTAGTTTGGAAAAGTTTTGATTGATAATAGCTTACATATGGTGTTACAGAAAAGGAGTCTATTTTAAGTATCGTTCTTCTCTGAGAAGGGATTTTAAAGACGCACCATGTGCTCCAAACTTGCTGGCAACACATTGAGCCTCCTCTCAGAGCCTGCCTCTAGAACTGCTCCCTGGCTTGTGATGGAAACGTACTAGTCCACCATAATCCTTACCTATATTCAGAGAGTGGTGGAAGTACATTTTATTTCCTATGCTTGTGAGGTTTTTGAGAATATGGCAGGACTGGTGTGTAACATGCAATTCTGAAGAGGATTCCTAGAAAACATTTATATACTGTTGTCAGGTATATGGATCCAGAGCAATAGGTACATTTCTTCCACATAAACCCAGAGAAAGGGAAAAACACTTGGTCATCGTTCAAGCCTACTCTCCTCCCTAGTGTTTGAGTTTTTAAAATTTATTTGTAATACATTATTACGAGGAAATATGAGTTTTAGTTAAGAGACGTTTCAAAATGTATTTGACCAAGTATCAGGGAAAAGAAAGTGCATGAAACATTTTTATTAAGATGAGTCTTCAAGTCTTTCTCACTTTTCATCAAGATCTAATCCCAAAACAATGTTAAGGGCATCACACTGACACATGTTGGCTTTCAGATAAGAAGTTCATGTTTCTGACCATAATCAAGGATTCCAGGAATTATTCTTTCAGCAAATAGTAGGCAGGAAGGACATAGTGACCTTGCCACATTTCAACCTGTATTGAGAGCTGTCTGCCAACTTAAATTTAGCCTATGATTACACAGCATTTCCTTTTCTAAACCGTTGCATTGTTTTATGAAACTTTTTCTAATATTATTCACACAGAAGGGTGAAATAATCCCTATCAATCAACTTTAGTGATTACAAAAATTTCCAAGATCAAAGTAAGATTATCCTTATCAAATTTTGTAAGAAAAGAAGTATTAGTTTGCTGCCATTTATGAAAACTTCTGTAAATATCTACAGTTGTGACAAGTCACTTGGAACAAAACAAAAAAACATGCAGAAGATGGGGGTTCTTTTTGCTTATGAATTCTCCCTGAATTAAATGTTTTCTAGAAATATATTATCAACAGCGTTCACGTACAAAACAGTTTGTTCATGGTAACAAGATCACTAACAATTATCTGTCATCTGTGACAGGTCACTTGATAAAGCAGATGATAGCGTTTGTTTTCTGGGTACCTGCAACTTGGCGTAATAGAAGTGGCTGGTGTGAGAAGGGAACAATGGAACAATTTATCTTCCTCTAACCATAAACCAGGTTCTTAATTGTCACATACTGATCGGCAGAGGTATGCATACAATGAGTTAAACTTTAAAATATTATCCGAGTTACATTTTTCCTCTAAGTGTATGCTGATAAGTGAGAAAATACTACAAAAAAAGTTAAGCCATCTGCTTTACTTACCCCACAAGGATTTTGACATTGTGATCAAACATCAGAGGTTCGTAAGACGATTCTTCACTGTGATGGAAAAAGGTGGTGGTTATCAAAACAGCAAGCTATGTTACCTATTTTTGGTTAAACTACTTCAGTGCTTGCATACTTTTTCCTAGCATCAGCATGAATTAACTACAGGCTAATTCCATAAATATATGAGGCCAAAGTTATCTCTAAGGTACAGCAAAGATTATTTTGGTCTAAATTAAAACCACCTGAATTTTAATGCAAAATAATGAAAAAGTCATGTTCACATCCATTCATTCAGAGTTCAATATTTTTGAAATTTCAAGTCAAAGGCAGTATTGGTGCCTCCTGCCTAATTCAAATAAGTGTTTTATTAAGGAAGTTAATTTCACTGAGCTCGTAATGCAAGTAAGCAAGCAAATGAACAAAACGACTTGGCATTGGACAGTTCATAATGTTAGCATCATTGTTCACATCTATAACTAGAGTCTATCATGCTCTTCAGTCTTTTAAGTGATGGGTGACTGTTTGTACAGCATTCATAGCAATAGCTTGTACCGGGATCATCAAAAGCATTAGTTTAGGCAAAAACCTTGGAAGAAGGAGAGACTTCAGCTTTACATCATAATCCTGTGCAACTAATCATGACATTACAAAGGGCAAATACCTCAGTGTCTCACTGCCAGGTCTTGTCATTTTAGAGGTATTTTACTTTGTGATATTTTCCTTACCCTTGTGAGAGCTCTTCTTTGTCCGCCAGTAAAACTTCCCTTTTCACTTCTGAGCAAGAACGTGAGTAGAATCTTTTAGACATGTGGCACAAAGGTATTTTGCAGATTCAGGGAATATCAAAGAGCCCACCCACAAACTCGTTTTCCCTGATACTTCCAGCTCCAGAAACAATGTTTACTAGAAAGGCAATTCATTTCCCTGGAAGAAAACAGGGAGTGGATAAATGCTACCACCAGGGAGCATTTCATATTCTTCATAAACAGTCAAATCAAGTTAGTGCATGCAGACTCACAGAATGTAAATGCGATGCTAAGGAAAAACATATGCTTTCCATACAGAAACAATAATAAAAAAAACCTTTCCAAAACCATCTTTAAAGATTCTCTTTCTTCTTCAGCCTGAGCCAATGCAGTCTAATTACAGGGAGTCATTTGGGAGAATCGTGCAAAAGTGTCTGCCTCAACTGGTGCGGCATTGTTCCTTGCAGCATTTTGAAGCAGTTTCCTTTTCAATGAGCTGTGCTCATTACATCTTGTGCTGCATTTATTTTTCCAGGAAAGGTTCCCTAACCCAAGCCAGTTTGTCTGAAACGTTGTTGCTCCATTCCTTGCCTCTGCTGCCTCACCATGTGAAATACAATCACTTCAGGGAGGAGAGGTACACCACATCTGTTCTGACCCCCCCTGTTACAAACTAGACAAGCCGGGGGCCTGGCTGGTAGACGTCAGAAGAGAGTCTAGGTCTTGCATAGCTTGAAACTTTGCATCTCAAAAGCTACGACTACAGCTGACTGATAGCTTCAAACCAATACTTTCACCCGCTGTTTCTCTGCAACATCCTTCCCATAAGCATCTTGAATGGATAATGCTAAAATTAGTGTCCAGAAAACAATGTAGCTGTCTTGCAGAAAAAAGTAGTTTTTATTTTTTTAAAGGAATAAAGATAAGAGAGTAAGATGGCTTTTGAAGAGAGACACTAAACAGATTTACCAACTGGAAGTTCAATTGTAACTAAAACAGTGACACATGGACCTCCACATAGGGATGTTTACTTACTCGGGCAGGCAGAAGCATAGCCTTACGGTCATCAGGATAACCCCCTTCCAGATCTTCAAACAGTCACCAATAATAACATTCTTAACAATTTGATCCCAGCTACCTTAAGCTATCCCAAATAAATAATTTTTCAGTTTGGGGCCCGCCTCTTTCAGTCAAATCTCCAGAAGCGATAACAAATTCCAGGCAACAGGCAGGCTGAGGGTTAGGAATTTATTCTTAAAAATTCCCTATATTACTTCAGAATCCTTATTAATTCCTCCAACCTTCCACAGATGTACGTGTATATACACCCGTGAGCAGAGGTGAACCATACAGATTTTATTCTAGGGCAGGAACTAAACTGGTCAAGAGTATTTTCTGTTCATTGAAAAAAGTGATCCAGTCTCATTGCGTAGCCTCTTTTTTGTCTAGTGAGAAGTAAATTCTCTAACGATTACAACAATTGTCTGTAATATTCTAGATTAACTGGGTAATTTAAATACAAAGGCATCCTTTTTTTCATTTGCACATACATCAAACATTTTGAGGAACAGTTTGCCGTACAAGAACATCATCCTGCAACTCTGAGCTTCCTACCGGAAAAAGTAATGGTCAGGTGCTGATCTTGCTTATACCCAAGGGACTATTATGAATTCTGGCCTTATGGAAGATGTAGTTTTAGTAAGTAGTGTGGGGAGATTTTTTTTTAGTAGTTATATATATGTATCTATTGAAGGGGAATACTAAGAGACTGTCAGTGTTCCCAGTGCATTCAAATTCTCCTGGGTTGGGAGGATTAGAAATGCTTTCCCTTCCTAAATAGGACTGAAGAAAGCACACAGGGTAAACTCCTTCTAGTACTTTTAAAATCTCCCTTAACCAGAAAAGGTGGAAAAGATTAAGCCTCAGGAGACAGCAGCTAGTAGAATTGCATTTAGATGGCTTTGACTTACAAAGTAAAGTTTGGACAAGAATGCCACCACCTCCTTAAAGTAAGGTATGTGCCACTTATGAAAAGGAAAAGAGAATCTCACATGCCAACACACAGATGAAAAGATCTAAAGCCCTTTTTTGTTTTCATGGGCAGGGCTGGTCAGCTAGCTCGTGCTTGTGTATAGTCTCCACCTGCAAACATGAGTAAGCACTGTTATTGACTCCTGTGACTGTTATCATGCTTCACATGGATCCTAAACCCCCATTTCCTACAAACATGTGAACTGGGGACAGTCTCAGTGGCACTGGAAGCTACGCACTCCTAGCCTGAGAAATGTCAGGAGATTGTCCCAGAGAAAAGCTTCAAAGAAAAAGATGCCTTTAATGAGCGTACAAGCCCAGAAAGCCAGAATGAAACAAACCAAAAGCAGTCAGATCTCAGAGTTTAGTTTGTTTTACAAGTAAGTTTTACAAATATTAAACCACTAATGTCATTTTTGACTGCTTGTGGCCAGCAATATTGGATCAGAACAACGACAACAAAATAAGGGGGAAGATTAGTATGTAATACCAGGATGCCAACAACTATGCAGATGATGGTCTGAACATAACAAGATTCATTTGGGGACAGTGGGCTGCCCAAGCACTGGTTCAACTGCAGAGACTAGGCTCCACAAGGGAGAACCGCTGCTGAAAGAAGGCACAATCCTGCAACGCAGTATTGCAGGGCTGACCACATGCAGAGATGGAATATAAGTGATTTCTTACACTTCCACAAAGCTCATGACTGCTGGATCAGGCTGATATCCGAGAAAATAACCCAATGATTTCTGAGCAGTCTGTACTCCTTTGGGAGCCCAGTCTAGGACAGTTTTTTTTTTTTTAATTAAAAACAGCAAAGAAGTAACAGAAGGACTAGGTAGCCAAGGGGGGGAAAGGAGAGGAGTAAACCTTTCTTTGCCCACAATTAAATTGTTTGCTGTGTGGAGCACTTAGGAGCATTGTGCTGACTGCTGCCACATGAGGATCCTGGGGAGAAGCAGCACATGCTGCAGCAGTACTCTTTACTCATGAGGGTAAGCATGGTGAGTTTTTATCACCACTGGCTATTTTCTCTTTTCTCTGAGAGAAAAGCTCTTCATGAGCGCTACATGAAGCAGAAAGTACCTTCTACTTTCCTCTTCTAGTGTTTTGTGAACAGTTAATGAGAAGTCTGGGTCAGAGCTTATAAATAAGATGAAGCTTTAAGATAAGCTAACAAATACAGGAGAGAGCTTGCAAGAGAATGAGAGTTGTGTTTCTTCTATTTTGGCAGGTAGTACAGTACACAATTTGATTGCTGAACCAAAATACTTCATGTGTTGCACTGTAATTCAAGCTCTGCCTCTTTTCATCAATGTCCTGCACATGCCTTCCCACCACCCCCTCCTCCCCCCAATCTTGACTGCCAGGAAGGTCTAACTTTGGCCCTCTGCATATCCCAGAGGACTGTTAAATAGGAAAGAGAATTATAATGTAGAAAAATAAGCCACTGATACTTAAGTCTTAAATCAATATTAGAACAGGAAGCTTTAGTCTGGTATATAGGTCAGGGAAGTATTTGAAGCACAAACACTGGGCAATTTGATTCACGGAGAGGGCTGGCTCAGAGAGCTCCGCTGCTCTGAGGAAAGCAGCATACAGCTGCTCGGGACAGCCAGGCTGTCCCCCACGTAACACCATAGAGGCTATTTTACTGCTCCAAGACCATGCTAGGGTAGAACGGTCTGGTTTCATGCAAAGCTGGGCTTTGGACTGCACTAAGTGAAGAGAGGAAAGTCATTGCTCCTGCTCTGTGGCAAAGCAACATGCACAGTAATACTCAAGAACATGTTCCGAGCAGTTCTTAAGAAAACTTATCAAACTGGGAAACTGAGGCTCAGATTTATAAAAGGAATCTGAAACTGGAATTATAAAGTCAGCAGTGTGACAGGCACTCTGGTCATAATTCTGAAAAAAAAAAAACCAAAAACAAAACCCGAACCCAAAAAAACCACCAAAGAACCAACAAACCAGAATTCCTAGAAATCCACAAAACTTAAAAAGCAAGAGTAAAAATATGTAATCCATGGTACTTCTACAGAACATTTGGTAGGACCAGGGCTAGTACACTCACCAGCACCTTATATTGTTGAGTGCCCAGGCTCCTCAGTGAATCGCAGCCTATTCTGAAGCACGCTGAAATAAAAGGGAGTCATTTATAAGACTGAATAGGTTTTGAGTCATGTCTTATGTGAGCTGACTTCAGCAGTGCAACTGCCTAATACCATTCACTAAGTCATTGAAAAACCCTAGGTACTCAGGCCTTTGGAAAAATAGATCCATCAGGCCTCAAACAAGCAAAATGCACGCTTTAAAAGAACATGCTAATGAAGCACAAATACTGGAGGTAGACTGTGACCTGACAGAAACTGCACTAGGCTGGGACTGGAGAACTGCATTCTCTCGTCAGCTCAGCAACTGAACCTGGATATTCAAAACCTCCTCCACCCACTTCCATTTCCATCTGTAAAGGAACATATTAAATAAAATGCTCTGAAAGCTGCATGCAAAACAGGTCTTTAATGTCTCAGTGATTTAGAAAGACCGGTTACAATGGTTGGCTTATAGGGCATGCATATATTACATTTCTGTATGTATACAACACCTTTTTAGGAGTGACACATACCTTAGGTTTCTGTACCTTATCCTCATTACCAATACGCTGAGGGGTTAGTGCATGATATGCACTGTTAAAGCACTGGTTGTGAGCTGGTTAAACAGCCGTATACCCAGGAAAATATGAAGCAGTGTAGCAAGCATAAAGGACAGTTGTTCTTTAGGAATTTCATTACACCTGAGAACTAAGCTGAGGGAGGTGAGCAAAATTGAAACAATACTTTAAACACCAGGATTATTTTGCCAGCATGTCATATATTTACATGTGCCTTCTGACCCCTCTGAAGTGTTTATGCCTTATGCCACATGGGGACTTCCTTTGGTGCCTTTTATTTTAAAAACTGCCTAAGGATGACCACACACAGCTCTACAGTGCATGGTTTAAGAATTTTGGCAGACCCATCCCAGTATAATATTAATCATGCAGTAACTTGCACACTGTCTGAAGAAACTCCATGCAGCACAGTCCGCTCTTGCCTAGGAAGACAAAACAAAATGGGAAGAATTACGAATCCATATCTCTCCTCAGCACTCTCTTCCCAGGGACAATACTCCTGTATTTGCAAAGTGACTTTTCTTCCACATTTACTTGGTGTTGCTCTTGTCTACATTGGTGGAAATCACCATTAAGAATACTAGGACTGAACATGGCATTGAGAATAATGGGATGGAAGTTATAAAAAGCTATTTAAATGAGTTATAATAAACATGCTACATTTAAATCCCCTGAACACATACGGTGTTTCCGATTTAGGATCTTTGATCTGCATTTAGTGCCAGACATCCAAATATCCACTGAAAATACAATCTTTCTGGACAATTTCTAGGGGGAAGAAAAAACAGAAGAGGAGAAAGTGTGGAAAACACAGAAGCTAAAACTCAAAACCAGAGCTGTTTCACAAACTAAGGAGCATAAGAAATTAATCTAAGTTAAGCTGCTACAGCAGACTGTAGGACTAATGTGCAAGTGTTTGATGCATACCAGAGAACCTTGAATGAGAAAAGGCATGTGAATAAAATACGACTCAATAAAATAATTCATGCTGAAATGACAGGATTTTAATTATGTGCAACTTTAGCCCTGTGAATATGAAGCAGAAAGCACCTCAGGCATTTAGGGCGCTGATGACAGAAGTTAAATTTATTCAGTGATTTATTTTATAAAACATTATGTTGGATGCAGCGTTTGGGAAAAAAAAAACCCACACCAATAACCCAAACAAAACGCACAAAGACCACATATGTAGATGTGGTCTTCATCAATAATCAGGACTACCAGTTTAAGAACACCTGAAGTGGCAGCGTCAAGCCACTTCCCTCAGATACCTGTATCCTCCAAATTGCTGTGGAGTCAGTAAAGGCACACTGCAATAGTGCTGTCAAGACTTCACAGAGAAATGCGGGCAAGGAAAATGGAAATATGTGAAAGTGCATATGTGGATTTTAAACCAGTCTTGTTCAGGACTAACTTGGGAACATGGAAAGCTGACACACTTGGGAGAGGGATGTATATCTGGGTATCAGTAAAGGCACTGCAATAGTGCTGTCAAGACTTCACAAAGAAATGCGGGCAAGGAAAATGGAAATATGTGAAAGTGCATATGTGGATTTTAAACCAGTCTTGTTCAGGACTAACTTGGGAACATGGAAAGCTGACACACTTGGGAGAGGGATGTATATCTGGGTAAGAGCTCCAAAGTAGTTGCCAAATCATTCAGGAAGAAAGCAAGAATGGTAAAACAATTACATATGGTGCTGTTCACAAAAAAACCCCACCAACCCAGGAAATATAGTCCACTAGGGAGAAATATAGAAGACTACCAAAACAGGCAGCCTGTTGTGAACACAAACAAGAAATTAAAAGAGATGAGAAAGCGATTCAAAACTCCCCCACAACAGCTCTTACAAACCACAAAATCCATCAAACCAGCTAAGAAGCAAGCAAGCAAGACTATATATCTAATTGAATCCTTTTAAAATCCTCTTTGCTTTGTAGCTCATTCTACACCCAAATGGTACAGGGAGGGTTCTTTAAGTAGATGTCTAGTGAAAGTTTAAGAAAAGTTTTAGCAATAAGGAAAGATCATGTAAGTTACAGGGACATTGTCTTAGTAAAGCAGCACAGAAACTAAAGCAAACAATTAGGTCTTTTGTGCTCAAACAATTGGCTGGATTAGTGCTTGAATGGACACAGAAATTTTACGTATCAAATAAACTATATTGAAAGTTAGGATATCGATTTACATAAGAAGAATATGACTAGAGACCTGTGCAGGAAGGAGCATGCACTATGACATGGTACTCTGGTCAATTTTCAGAATCACTTGCATCCAGACAGGCCGTGACTTCAAGTGACGCAGCTATGCCTGTCCCAGCAGAGACCTGCAGACAAGCAGCAAGATAAGAGCTCATGAAAATCTGAGAACAGGAAACTAATGCTGGCCTTCCTCTGGCATTTTTTGAATGTCTGAATCAGCAAACTTTTTTTTTTTTGAAGTAGCTTTGGGCATAATCTTTGAAACGTAGATTTTACTTTTTTTTCTGGGCACAGGATGGAAGAAATCATCACTTAATACACCATAAAGAAAGCAAAAGGAACAAGAAAGAAGGGAAGAGCATACTGAATATAGTAGAAAGACTAGGAACACACAGGGTTAAAAACAAAGTGAAAAGAGACTATGGTGGTAACGTGTCATTGGACAAAAAACCCAATGAAACAAGGAAAGAAATCCTTACTGGTCACACACAGGGTCAGAAATAATGCTAGGGAGAAATCTCAAGTACTCTTTGCTACTATGCTTAACAGGAGAAATGAGATCCTGCAAACCAAGCTTGAGAATACATAAATAGAAGTATGAAGTTAGAGGAAATTACTCCAACACCAGATAAATACAGCAGGCTCATCTGCAGTGGTGTGCTCAGCTCCGGTTAGGCTATTAGAGACACTGAGATGTTTGAGAAAAGACAATCAAATGATTCTGAGACTCCAATGAGATTAATGCATCTGCGAACGAGTATCACCAGCTAACCTCTTGAATTAGCTGCTGTACGAACGCTAGATCTGCAAGAAGGTTGGGAAAGAAGAGGGTTGTAAATAAGTAGGAAAGCAAGAAGGCCATTTGACTGCAGACTGAATATATCAGACAGTCTCATGAGAAGGCACTGACTGCTGGTAAAGAGAAGTAACCTGAGGTCTTGCAAATGAAGGCTTCAGCAGATGTGTCTTCATATTTTAAAGTTTTCTGAAGACTTCCCTCACAACTGAGGCAAGTCACTACAAATCCTCTAGACCTAGTTTCTTCCTGATAACACAGAGATTATCCTACTTTTTTCATACAATCAAGACAAATTCTATTGCCTGTTTAGATTGCCAATATGCTAGCGGGAAGGAGAATTTCTTGTAGGATTCTGAGGTGGCATCCTGACAAGAGCAAGTACAACACTGAAATTTCTGAGAAAAATTAATACTCACCTACCTTTTAGCAGAGATGAGCAGCTAGAGAACAACATCCCGTCAGAACACTGACCTTCTAACTGTTTTTATTTTGCTCAGTTTAGCTAAACTTATTGCTATTTCTATTGTTGATTTCTAACAATCAACTCTGTTACAGCTTCTGCTCTAAAGAGTCAGAATACATACAGCTTCCTCTTTATATAAATCTTGCATTACCATCCACCTTTGATCCCCTTCCTCTCTCTGCTTCTGCTATTCTAATTTCACAGATTTTGCCAGAAGGAGCCATTAGATCACTTAAGCAGACTTCCAGTATAATGCAGGCACTAACTTTCACCCAGCTACCCCTGCTGAAACCCATATACTTCAGTGAAATGAAAGCAAGAGATTAAGTTGTACACTGCAGGAGACCCTGCAGCACAAGCTGTACCCAGAGACACCATACTGGCAGAGAACTGGGCAAAATACACACAGATGATTCCATCAGGAGATGACAGCCCCCACTGCAGAGAAAGACAGTGAACCTTACCAATCTGGCAGTAAAAACCCACCTCCTTTCCAACCCAGAATCTGAAAGTATAATGTGAAACATGTAAGAATGACTGACCAGATAAAGAATCTGTTTTTCCCTTAGATGTCTATACTATCTCTCAGCAGTGGAACACTTTCTTCAGCCCTGACTAACTGCTGATGTTTAGGAGAGAATGAAAAACAAAATGCAAACAAACAAAAACCACCACAAAATAATGTGAATGATAATAGGAAAAGCCCTCCCTTACTCACAGAAGAAATCATCCCACCTAAGATTTTATTATAATTACTGTTATCATGCAGAGTTCTGCATGTCAAGAGAAAGCTGAAGGCTGATATAAATTGACTCAAAACATGATCTGTTGATTTGTTTCTGAAACTGCACTATAGTATAACTTTTAAGTAGATACACAATCTAATAGTTTATAATCCAAGCCACAATGAGTCTACCATCTTTACAAGTACTTGTACAAGTGTTTTACTATCCTCTTAGACAGAGGACAGAAACCTTATGGCAAGAGTGAAATCACACTGTTTAATTTTCTCACCACTGGGCTGCACCATGCTTTCATAGGCAAAGATTGAACTACAACAGCAGGAATGATGCCTTCTGAAAGCACTTCTCAGCAGAAGTCCATACAGAAGTCTGTGTATTAATAATGGAAGTGCACACTACACCCAAAGGGATCAGTGATTTCTCTACTATTCTACCTTATGAAAAATACCTCTTACCTCAGAGAAAAAAGGTGACTTAATGACACTAATGACAAAAAACATAGGGAGGGGGTTAACAGCTCAGAAGGTTCTGCTATAGGTCTACCTCAGGCTCAGCCCCCTAAGGAGGAGTCATCCTACTGGTAATTAAAAAGCACAAAGTGCTGCACTGAGCTCATTACAGATTTTAATAAAATATGTACTTTGAACATACAAGAAGTGAGAGATTTCAGGCAGCTGCCAATCCAAGGTAGATCTCTTCATGACTTAGTTTCCACCCAATCAAGCCAGCAGTGATTAGATGTTTACCTGTTTAACGGTCAATGCCTTGCATGACATGAGTTATGGACTACACAAATTCATTTTCATTAGCTTGCTCTTCACTTTATATTGCAGTCCCCCAACCCTGTTCCCTCTGAAAGTATATATAAAAATCCCCCAAACCATTATTTATATTTATCAGTTCTCAGTTTATAAAATGATACACACATTATAAAAAAATAACATCACAAGTAATGACCTTGTTTGGCTGTACTGCAGATAAGAAGCTTGAAGGTCCTCAAACAGCGTAACACCACCAGCAAGCACAGAAACTGACATTCCGACAGACCCATGGGCTTTAACAAGGCTACCCACATACTCAAATCGCACCGCTGAAGCTTTAGTCTCCAGACTTGGCAGCTAGTACTTAAGTTATGGATGTCAAGTTATGGATGCTGCACTTGCCAAGCGGTTCCAGAAAGTTCAGAAGAGAGGGATTATCAAGGCATTTCCCTCCCTCCCCTTCTTCATTCCTGATTTTGAGGGATATGCCAGCTGCTAATTAGTGTAAGGCAGAGACAGCCTGTAGCTGGCTCTGATTTACCACAGCTTTACCTGGGCAGCCTCTCCCGTGCCTCCCCAATCAGACTGTGAAATCTCTGCAAACTTAAGGTTGGACCTCAGTTCTATCTTCGAAACTCAGATCCTTCCCTCATACACAAATCAGGGTAGGAGCATAGCTAGTTATATAAGAGGTTACTGTCAACTGCAAAATATAATTTAGAGGAACATTGAAGTCACCAGTTGTTTCCCTATACGTGCCAAATCTCCCATGTCCTTGAGGCAAAGGGCTGCATCCTTGGTGAAATGCCATCTCCTCTGCCAGGTGCAACAGTAGCAAATCAGGGATAGAAGATTTCCAATGCCGAAAAGACGGACTTGTCCATGTGGACAATCTTGTCCTAACAGCCTAATACTACTGTGATCTGACCTTGCTTGTGCATGCACTTTGCTTTGCTTGTCCTGCTCCTTTCCCTCATAGATCCTGAGCGCTACAGTACCAAGCTCACTATCAAAAGTCTTGTTCTGTGACAACAGAGGAAGGAGGAAATGGCACACAAGAGAAACTACAGCGTGCCTAATTTTAGCTTGCCTCTATTTCTGACAGAGTAACTTCAAAGGCAGCAAAAAAGTTGTACTCAGTCTGCTCCCATTAAAATCCATGACAGCTTCCCCATCAACTTCCAATAGGAGAACCTTATATTAGGAAAAGCATACATGGTTGAATTCAGACAAAACACACATAAGAGACAGAGTTGTGACAAAGGGGGTATTTTCAATAGTGCTGTAGATACACATAGTAACTTACTCAACCTCCATCCTATTTGGCAGGACTGTAGAAACCGGAAAGAATAGCACATCAGCAACGGAAAAAAAAGGTAAAAGACAAGGAGGGAAACCCCTATGACTCATTGTGGTCAGTACTCACTGAGCGACTCCATCTGGCCCAGCTGCCTTTCCCTTAGAAGAACAAAAGCACAGCTGCATAGGCAATACTTGCTTTTTTTAACAGCTAAGTACCTCTTCCTGTGCCCACGCATGGGCCAATGCTTAGAGACCAACTGTCACATCCATGTGAGAGGGAAGGATGAAGCTGGAGACACTTTCTGTTACGTGCGCTTGTACCCCATCTCATGTAAGCTGGGAGCCATCATGTGACTACAGCCTGTGAGGAATCTCAAAGGCCCCCACCTGCAGCAGTGGGGCACACCGGGCAGAAAACAAGTTTAACCACGCCACACAACTGAAAAGAGAAGCACAGGACTTGTGAAGTTCTGAAGGAGTATGATCACTATTGTGACAAACAATATGACTTTTACTACTAAATGGCTTTCCAGCCATAAGACCTGAAAATAATTAACTAAATATAACCTAAAGTGAAGGTAAGGTCATGCTTGAACATGCCTTAAAAACTGGAGAAAGTTGAATGCGGCCGCCGAATTAATCTGACAATGTTGGGACAGGAGGGAAAGGAACCACAATCAACATGATAAACATACTTTAAAATGTGAATACAAAACTAAGGTTTGCTACTGTCAGACACTAGGGTGTCTGCGTGAATTCACATGTACAACTCGTCTTTCCCATATTAAGAATGCTGTTAAATTGCCACTTCAAAATGGGTAGGCACTGCAGAGAGAACACAAGACACTATCGTTGGGTCGATGAAAGCCAGTAAGAATATCAAGACTTTTTAATAAGACAAGTCTAAATGATTTAAATAGCACTTAAATGAGAATCAATGCCTTTACCATTTTATTCTTTTTCCCTCTTACGCTCATTAGTGTCAGTCACTTCCCAGCCACAATAGCTTTGTGACCAAGGCCATCTACTGGTGAGTGGGGTGTGCAAATTAATGGGGTTTTTGTTGGCCAGATTTAATTAGCGCTTGTCAAGATTTAGACACATGCATTGAAATTGTGCCAAGCAGCTGTTCACAGTTGAGCAGTGTCGGTAATTAGTAAACATTCCCAAACTCCCAAACTCCACGTGAACCTAAACAAACATGATTTTGCTCAGGGGAGAAGAATGCGGTACTTTGAATCTCCATCCCCAGTTCAAGCGTAGTCCAGACAGCTTGTGACCTCACTGTTCTGTGTAACATGAACCAGAAATGTCAGCGTTGCTAACAGAGATATGAATTTTACTCTAAAAATCACTACCAGACCTGGTAACATTGTTTTCAAGAATTACTGGGGTCTGGATGAAGAAGTTTGCAGGCTAAAACTGCAAATATTTTAGATCAGTATGTATGGGGATTTACAGGCTGTACACCATAATTACAATTGTACTTGTCCTCCTGACTTAAAGCAACAGAAATGGAAGTCAGGCAAGGAGATGGAAAGGAAATAAAGCACACCCAAATCCTTACACACTGTGATTTCTAAGGTGATGTCTGAGACAAATCAGCAAGAGAATTTGGGAGCACTAGCATGCTGTGACACAGAGATCCCCACATCATTCTAGTGTTCCCTGTTCAGCATCATTACTCCTAAATCATGAAGATGTTTCTAATAAAACACTTCCCTTAGCTGTTTTTTAAAATTTGGTAACATTTAAGTTAGTATTATGATTTTTAGAGTAAGGTGTTTGAATGGCAGCACTGGAAATCCCTGAATTACAAGACAATATTCTCCCCCATCTTTGCCTTTAAGTCTCAGATCAAGATGAAGCAAACTTAACCCTTTACTCATCCTTTTTGCCATGAGAATTTGGGACAACATTTATAGTATATAGAAATGTAGTTACTAGGAGGTAGCTTGAAGACACTAAGTACATTTCTTATCTTAGATAATAGGAGGTTTGGGTAGATATATTTGGCTGGCAACATAGAAACCAGAAGTTCCTGTTTTGCCTGAACAAGTGACATGGCCAAAAAGTATTTCTACAGGAGAAAATGCGGATGCCATAAGGTGACAAACGCCCTTCATTGACATTCACTTCAGCCTGATTAATTCCTGTGATGATCAGATTTATGACAGAGAATTTATGAATGGCAGGTAAAAAGGAGGCAAAGCTTCCAGAAAGCTTCAAAGCCCTCTTCTTGAAGATGTACATTTGTCCATTCCTTCCAAGTTGGGTTTGGGGTTGTTTTC
>NW_008795918.1:2043068-2048142 GCF_000699145.1 Aptenodytes forsteri
GGCAGGGCATGAGAAGCTGAAAAGTCCTTGACTAGTGTAAGCACTACTTAGCAACAACTAAAACATCAGTATGTTATCAACATTATTCTCATGCTAAATCCAAAACACAGCCCTGTACCAACTACTAGGAAGAAAATTAACTCTACCCCAGCCAAAACCAGGACAGTAAGCTTAGTAATTTATGTGCCTTTCCGATTGATTTTTGGTGCAATAAGGCCGTGGGTAGTTCTGCATCTGATGGAGATTTGTAGTCTCCAGGATAATTTTAAAATTTAAGATTAGAGGGGAAAAAACCCCAAAAACCCAACAGCCACCCCGCCCCCCAACCCACAAGACAAACACAACTTTGAAAGAATAAAATAGCGCATGAAAATTTTCAATGACATCTTTTTTTTCAGCAAAACTGTGTTATCATCAATTTGGAGCACATTCATATCAAGTCACAATTTTATAGTGAACAAAACAAATCTTTTTTCATTATCAGTCATACAGAAGGGTCTACTCTGCCTTTGCTTCCAAAAATGGAAAGTCATCAGTCATGACAGACTCCTGTTTTGATATCTCCAATCAAACGAAAAAGATACTAATAAAGTAACCCAAATTAAAAATTAAGATATATCAGCATTTCTAGATAGACCTCCATTACTTTATGTGAAAGCAGACACTCCTGAATATAAAGATGGCTTCACTGGCTTTTGTCTTCTTTTGCTCCATAATAATGACTTCTCTTCTAAGTGCATCTGCACACTTCACTAGTGTTCTGCTTGTTTCTCCTGTTACTATGTTAAATACGGCTGACTGCAGCTTCTTGCAGCACGTCATTCAGTGGCCAAACTGGACATGCTACCATTTAGCATCACTCCAGCAAACGGCCCACAGAATAACAAACATTTTTTGCTTTGCCTCAAACTTTTCCAGACTGACTGCATACAAAATGGCTATATATAATTTTAAATACAGAATTTTGTTTCTCCCCTGAAGACAAGGCTCTCTGTCATCACTGAACTTTGTCCAGAGGACAAATCACAAATTTTCTGTTAGAAGGCCAGGCTGCTGCTGCTAAGGCAGAGCAAAATACCATAATTATTTTGCCAAGATTTGACGTAAAAACTTGTTGATAAGCTTTAAACATTCTTCTCAGGAAATCACTGCATCAAAAGAGCTGAACTACGGAAAATTTAATTTATACTTTTCAATCACAACTACTGTGAATCACAGTAATTATACTTGTTTTACACTTTCAAAACACTGCATGAATCTCTACAACATGCCTGGGTAGAAAGTTAGCTTTATCTTTAAAGTTGAGATAGGCGATAAAAAAAACCCAAACTGTTATGATGATCTGCTGTTGATCTGCATTTTAAAATCTCAAGCTACTTGCACCAGGGATCTCATGTTCCAGAAACAGAGATAATCTGAGAATTGGGAAATTGTTAAGTTGCAACATCTGATTTTAATGATTTGCTTATTTCTTCAACAAGCATTTCAAACACAGGACTTCATTTAGTGTCACTGTCAGGTCCTCCTTTAAATTAATGTTTTCGACTGATTTTTCTTTCATAAACCTCTAAACTTGGAATTGCTTGTATGTTACTGAATTGAAAGGAATGTTGGGGGTTTTTTTTTTATGTATCTATATCTTTAATTCATTTTCCCAGTGCAATGCTAGAATTTTTTTCTTACTCCAATCCTGTACCAAATACTGATAATGGCTCTAACTTTCTTAATCTCAAATATATTCAAAAGCAAGATTATCTCAGAATGAACTGCTGAGGTTAGACAATCTAAGAAGTCCATCTACCTCTATTTCATCTTGTATATTATTCAGTTATATATTGTACAGTCACTAGGGAAAAAAAGAAACCTATGAAAATAACCCAGAAGGGCCACCAGCCATGAAAGTGTTGTTTATCGTCAAGTAGTACCATTTCTTCTCAGAATGTAAGAAGTCAACATACCCGTAATACCGGCCTGCGCAAAACTGCACTGTGTAAATGCCTTGGATGAGCATTAGTACTAATTAAACTTGTACTAGCCTGTTCCACCTCTATTTCCTTGTATATTATTCAGTTATATATTGTACAGTCACTAGGGGAAAAAAGAAACCTATGAAAATAACCCAGAAGGGCCACCAGCCATGAAAGTGTTGTTTATCGTCAAGTAGTACCATTTCTTCTCAGAATGTAAGAAGTCAACATACCCGTAATACCGGCCTGCGCAAAACTGCACTGTGTAAATGCCTTGGATGAGCATTAGTACTAATTAAACTTGTACTAGCCTGTTCCAGGGAAAAGGCTTTATTATAATGCTGCAGCATAGCATGAGTTTCAGAACAAATTTTGGGAAACCGAACATACAAAATTCATCCCTCTTTTGGAAAAGAGGTGAAAAAAAGAGACCAAAAAAAGCCTGATATTTGTTACATCAGAACATTTACAATGATACATAGAAAGACTGTAGAAGGCATTTATTCTAATAGCCTTGGATGTTCAATCCGTGTAATTGTCCAATCTGGTTTTGCTCCTTCTGTAAATTCCCTTTGGAACCTGGGAAAGACAGTTAAGTGAAGAGTTGTTAAAATTTACTTGATCCTTAAAGAGCTACTAACACCAACAAGAAATCATGAATAAATATTTTACTTCAAAGTTATTCCTGTAAAAGCTTCTTAGGCTCTGATGCTTATGCCCCAAAATGGAAGATCAAAATTAATTCTATAGTAAGAAACAAAGTGCACCAACTTCAGAGTGTTTTGGTTCAGATCCCACAGACAGGATCAAGCAGCAACAGTAAAGCAGCAACAAAGCAAAACATTAAAAACAATAAAGCATCAAGAAAGCACTCAGTTTTCATAGCAGTAGCTATGAATATAGCTTTGTGGCAGATCTTCATCTCTAAATAGAGGGTTTCATTTAATGGGATGGTAACTGCGTTGTAAAGGAAAATCATATGCTACGCATTCTACCTGAAAATTTTCATTTTTACTGAACCGTACTTTAAAAAGTAATATATTTTCAGAAATACATCAAAGATCAAGCTAACAGTAGTACTGACTCTCCCTGAAAGAAAATTCCGCAGGTGTTGATAGGAAAATGAAAGTGTCCATCCCCATTTTCAAAGAATCTTTCTCTTCCTTTTGTAGTCATTAATGCCTTCCTCCCTGAGCATGTCAGTTTTGACTGCTTGTCATCTAAAGACAAGTCTGAGCTTCAAGCTGAATATTCATGCTCCCAAGTAACCTGCATATTGTGGACAAGAGCAGTATAACTTCATTGCTTTGCAATTACATGCAAATCCACTCCTGGAAACTGTCCTCTCCAGATGCCCAAATACTTAACACTAGGCTTCCAGGGCCTGCAGTGTCTTTGCCCATTTGAGTTTAGGTTAGCACTATAAATAGCAGAAGGAACGTGTACTTCCAAAGATCTCTCTGCTGGGGACTAAGAACAGATATTTAAGGCTTTAAGGGGAGGCTCTTGAGGTTAATGGAGCCTCAGAAACCTCCAACTCTAAAAAAGATCCTGAATTCGGCTAAGGGATGGATCCACAAAAATCCATCCAGGCAAAAAGCACTGGTGTCCTCAGAGTGTTTCCTTCGTTTCAGATCTCCTGACCATCTAGACCTCATAGTGTCTCCGTTGCAAACATAGGTGTAGAAGTCATTGATTATATTGCATTTCTCTCACAAAAATCCTCACTTTTTCCAACTTCTGAGAATGTTATTTTCCGTACATTTTGCCAACCGTGCAGATATTTCTGCACTGCTCTGAGATCAGTACACTAATACAGACATTACAAGCATTTCTATGAAAATCCATCTACCTAACGTGTGCTTTGAGGGCTTGGATCAGAGGGGCATGAATTATCTGAACACCAGGTGATGCCTGCTTTGTTCTGCCTTTCTGCAGAAAGCACTTGGCTAAAAAATTTCCTCTTTCATGAGCTACTTTTTCAGCTAATTGCTGTTCTGACTTTTGTGCGGGAAGTGACAAGTCAACAGCACCACACTTGACTGCTTGGCTTGACTGCACTGCTGTTAGCTGTGCTACAAGAAATGGGAAACAAGGACTGATATTGGCCTATTTCTGGAAAGCTGCAGCAGTATAGGAAAGGATCAGAAACCTCAATCAATGCTCCAACTATTGCTCTTCCTGACAGAGAAAGAATTCCCATTAATCTCATCTCAGGTAATAACATAATGACTTTAAGGGGTATTTAAAAAATTTGGCCCTAGAATAAAAACTGGAAAGCTGGATGAGAACTAACTGAGATTAGAATCAAGGTAAATTAAAACATACCAAGTTCTGCACTGGCACAGCGTGAATGCTTTCAGTTCCCAAACTGCTTTCCATACAGCTAGCCCATGTACATGAAAAAAGAAAAAAAGGACAAGTAAACTTACTCATAGTTTGCTGTTAAAAGATGTCTTTTTTCTTTTGTGCTTTCATCTCCAAACACAATCTGGAAAACTTTGGTTTCACCTGGTACTTCATCAGGTAGGTTAGCACCATTCAGATACCAGAAGCGCATCAGAATACTAACAAACTTCCTTCCTGTTGGAAATAAATCAAAACATAAGGTAGATCTCATTTTTCTCATTGGTCAAATACTCCTATTTCCTATCTAGCATATTCTAGTGAGACCCTGGAAGGACAGCTGACTTCAGCCATAAAGAATGCATGATAGAATAATGAAAAATAAAGCTATTTAAAGCCATAATCATGCTGTTTAGCAACAATAAAAATACACTCTGTAGAAAGGTATGTATTTTACCATGAGTATTGTGTGCCATTGTACATAATCAAACCATATGAAGAAAAGCTGGTTACCACAAGGTTCTAAAGCCAGCTACTGATACTACAGAAGTATGTAGAGTAGTTGAAACTCAGGAGCAAACTAAGAGAAAAAAAATTCCCTATCCCCCAAAACAGGAAAAAAGCTCACTGGGTCTGTGTCGTGGTTTAACCCCAGTCGGCAATTAAGAACCACACAGCTGCTCGCTCACCCTCCCTCCCCACCCCGGTGGGATGGGGGAGAGAATTGGAAAAAAAAGTAAAACCCATGGGTTGAGATAAAG
>NW_008795918.1:2048225-2052430 GCF_000699145.1 Aptenodytes forsteri
CGCTCACCCTCCTCCCCACCCCGGTGGGATGGGGGAGAGAATTGGAAAAAAAAGTAAAACCCATTTGAGATAAAGACAGTTTAATAGGACAGCAGCAAGCTGCGTGCGCAAGCAAAGCAAAACAAGGAATCCAGTCACTCCTTCCCATGGGCAGGCAGGTGTTCAGCCATCCCCAGGAAAGGTGTTATCACGTTATTCTCAACCTAAATCCAAAACACAGCACTATGCCAGCTACTAGGAAGAAAATTAACTCTATCCCAGCCGAAACCAGGACAGTCTGATAATTGAAATGCTCATTGGAAGACCCATGGTTAGACTATAAACCATCTCAACTGTGTCTGATAGTGAACTGAGCACATAATGCTGGTATTTAACCAAAAGAAAAACTTGTTTGAGCTCATCACTAGCTTAAAAAAACAAATAATCAAGAAGTCCTAGAACAAAGTGTATTCCATGAAAGCAAAACAGAAGTGAAGACAGCAAAATTTATTTCTTTATCCAGCCTTCGCTATTCTTCTTAGAAGATATATTTTCATTGCTGAAGCAACAGCTTTCTGCATATAGTAGAATAATTGTTTTTGAGTGGTTTGAGATTGCTAAGGACTAATAATGTAAAAATCTGAAATTACAAAAGAAGAGGAATAAGCAAGACCTAAACAGAAGTCAAAACAGAACCATGACTTATTAACAATAATCTCTCAGGTTCTGGTTTAAAAGGATATCAGGGAATTATATATAGATGAACTATAAACCGAAGAACAAGGAATGAGAAACAGTACTCAAAAACACATCTGTAAGGCAAATGCCTGCTTAGTAGCAAAACCAAGAAATAAGACTGTCCATTGCTGAAATGTTTCAGAATTCTAAACATACCATCATCATCATAGTAAATGCGAACATCTCCTTCTGTTGTGTACATGATTGCATCAATGTCAGCTGCTAAAGCATCCCTGTGGTTGTCAGGGAGCAAAGAAATCTTTTCCTTCAGCACCTGAAGTACCTAAATTCAGAAAAACTGTCATTTTTTCATTAGGAAATTGAAGTAACAATCTTTTCTATTGCAGTTAATAAAATGAGCTATATCACTAAAACATTTGTATAACATATACAACAGCGGAAGTGAAAAAGCACTGGGAATTTTGGGTACTCCCAAACGCTAATTCAGCGATATTAAAGAAGATCCATTTAATGGTCAGACCAATGAAAATGAAGTATTTTAAAAAATGTTTAGAAACGGTACTGTCAAAACACAAGTTGTAAAGCAAGGCATGTAAGCCCAGAAAATACCGGTTAAGCTTGCTTCCACAATCATACTTACACTCTGCCTTCTCACTGCTGATTTCTCGCTATGTGTATATTCCTTAGCTTTTGATTAAATTATTTCTTAGTTATCCTTCACAAATTTCTTTGAAAATCAGTTCCATTACCACTAAATTTATCTTTGTCGTTTTGTGATCCACATTCCCATTAGAAAAAGTTTAAACACTTGCAAATCAGAAAAGACTGAAAAATCATTGCTCTGGGACTTAAGTTCCATACCGCATTCATATCCATAGTATTTGAGTGTCCTAAGACCTACACAGCTGTGTTAAGTAGAAAAAGGGTGTGGTGCACAAACTGAACAGAGGCATCACCTCAAACACCACATGAGAAAGACAGGTCACAAGGAAGAATGAAGCTGTGCAGCACTTATTTTTAACTCATACTCAGTTTTTAGCCTAACTTGAATTGCCATTTGCAAATAACGAACAAATCCAGAAGTCACATAGAAGCAAGAGGTGATCTTCACTAGAAGACGTTGGTTTCTAGTACATTTTGCCGGCATAAAATTCACTGGCCAAAGCAACAATAAAGTAGTGTGGTATCACAGCCTCATCCACTACATGCTTTGGTTACATGAGGTCTCTGGATCAATGTTAACCCAATCACCTGAAGAATTTAAGATGAGCGGAGGAAGAGGAGATGCTCTTTCAAAACAACTATAAGAAACAAACTCACATTTTATTGCTATCTCTGCTCAGAGAGAGGAGGCAAGATTGTCCAGTGGGGATGCACTAGAACAGCACCAAAATTTTTGCTGCAAAGGCGTGGGTGGCAATAGGGCAGGCCAAGCTGACAGCCAGTAAGAAGGCAGACATAGACCTGAAGTATCTCCTCCACTTGACTTTGATGCATCTGCTACCTCCGTACCCTGGGAAGGCCAAGACAACTTCAGCAATTAAAAATTCATAAAAACACAGAACACACAGCACCGATGTTTAACTAGCCAGGTCAGCCATGTCCCTGAGACCATGACACAAGACTGAGGCCTTCCAGCTGAAACCAGTAAATAGCTGTATGATCTACTTGGGTGGGAATGTATCAGTGCAGCAGGGATGAGCACAAACCAGTTCCTTTCTTCATCAGAATTCTGGTGCACAGACCGAAAGCGTCAGCTATCTGCCTACACCAACAGAGGTATGCAATTCTGCCTGCCATCCAGAACCCACCGCCTTTCAATCCTTTCTGGTACACCAGCAATCTTTTTGGCAATTGGTCCTTACGCTCAATGGCAAGAATATATATATATATTTTAAATACAGTAACTTTAAATTAAGTTTCATGCCTTGAAATTAAACATAAAAAAGCTGCAGGACAAACAATTGCCCTGTTCCACATTATGCTGTTTTTCCCAAATTAAACCAAACTGGCAGTATTCATAGATAATGACAGGCTGAATGCATGTTGCTTCATAATGGAAAATCAATTGCTAGAATAAGAGATGGAAAGCATTTACCTCTGCTGATACAAGTTGATCCAGCAGGTCAAGTTTACACTGAGACAGCAGCTTCGAAACAACAGAAAAGGCCTACCAAAAAAAAAAAAAAAAAAAAAGAGAGGGAAAGACATGAACAAATAACACTAGGTTGGCTTATTTTTCAGACAAATCCATCATTATGTGACAAGCTACCCAAACATTCCATGATTTAAGATTTCAATGTTTGCAGAGTATATCACCATTGAAATGAAAGCCCTCCAGCATTAAAAAAAGTGATTCCATGAACTGACAAAAACATAAGGTTTCTTTTTTTCAGTCTTTCATTTAAAGCATCAAACCTTTTGATAACAGGCAAGGGAACGCATAGCTTGCTGTAATGCTTTTTTTTTTAGTAAGCTATGTAAGTTGTTTTTACTCTCTTTTTGATAATTCAAACAGTCTATGTCTTTCCCTGTAAATATTTTGTTCCCCTTCCCCTTTTCCCAGCTCATCACCTGGTTTCAGTCAAAACAGAAGCCCCAGTTTATAAACTTTCTTCATAAATCTGGTTAGTCTCTAGACTTCAGGCAACTCAACTCCCCTTTTCACTTCAATTTTGCAGGTATAGTCACATACAATAATGCCTCTACATATTCAAATGGCATACTTGTGAAATGCTGACAGAGTGTTTAGGACTCTACAGCAAGTAAAAATGAACAAAAAAACCAGGGCAAGGTAAAACAGGTGGTTCTGCATGCACAGCAACTAATTTGGTGTAGGTTTTTTTTGTCTCTCTTGAATGATCTTAAGCATTTTAACATTCTGTCCCCTACCAGCTGGTGTGTTGTTTTGGGTTGGTTTTTTTGTTTAAATTAAATATAATAACTGAAGTTTCACAGCAGGTAACTGTAATTTTTACATGATTAGCTTTGGGATCACTACCTCTTTGACACTTTCTGCTGACAAAGCTTATTGGGTTCATAAACTTGGAGAAACAAATATATGCACCAGCTCTATGCCTGCCTAAGCTTCGACATTTTAGGCAAACCAGCTAAGAGGAGATACATTTCCCCTTAAAGTCTCTAAAACATCCGGAAGCACCTTTCCTCATACTACTTTGGGGAATGGCTAAAGCAGCTCATTTTAATTCTGGAATCTGGGAAAACAAGAAAAGTCCGAAGAAAAGCAAACCTCCGATTACTCTCACCTCCTCCAGAAGTGAGGTACTTGGAGCCAGAAGTGGGGAACTCCATCTGTTTCACACACGAGTTTCAGAGAACCGAGAGAACACAGGCGCTACGATGTCCGCGTGTGAAATTAAACCCGGGCACCGGCAGCCTCCTCGGGAGGCTCAGCGGAGCCGCTCTGAGGTGCCGCCGGCGGGCCGGGGCGCAGCCAGCACGGCTCGGGCACCCTTCCCCTCAGGCAGGCGGACAGGCCCTCCTAGTCTCCCCGAGGCTCCGCCCCA
>NW_008795918.1:2052948-2074791 GCF_000699145.1 Aptenodytes forsteri
GAAGCGCGCAGTTTTCCCCAGGACCCCCACTCCCGGAGAAGGGAGGAATCCGCTGGTTCCCCGGCCCTCGCCTAGCGGGAGGACGCGGGGAACGTTTCTGCGCGAGCTCTTCATTCCGGGGGGAGCGTCGGGAGACGGACGCGCGTCACCGGCACGGAAGCGGCCATGGAGCGGCGGGAGCAGTCGGTGGTGCCGGTGGCGCGGCTGGCCGGGGTCACGCGGGAGCAGTTCCTGCGAGACATCTACCCCCGGGTACGGCTCCGCTTCTCTCGGCTCGGCGCACCCGAGCGGCCCGGAGTCGCTCCGCAGCCGCGCGGGGGAGGGTGGGGTTCAACGGCCGCGGTGGGCCCGGGGCAGCTGCCCGACCTGGCTTCGCGCAGGCTGGGTGTTGTGAGCGGGGCCCCCGCTGGAGCGGGCTGGGACTGCACGGGGAGACAAGGGAAGACAGAAGATTTCCTGTGACACCTCCTCACCTGGCAGAGCTAGCGCTGACAAACCGCAGGTTTGGGGTTTCTGTGTTTCGTAAGAGGTATCGCAGTCCGTTAAGTTGAATGTGAGTTTAGGAGCAAGGAGCTTCTACAGGCAGATCTCTTCTGAGCTGCTGAAAAGCTCTGACAGCTGATCTCTCTGTGAGTTCATTTTCTTTGACAGTGGTTAAAAAAGGTGTGATTGCTGTTTTTGTTGCTTTGTCGTCGCTGCTTCCTCTTTTCCCCAAGGTCCCGATTCAAAGCAAAAGTGTCTTTCTACTGATTTTTTTGTGTGCACTGCTCGTGGTTGTCAGCATCAAGGAGCCTTAATATAGGTGGAAAGAGCTTCTTTCGTGAGAACATACAGCACCACCATAGCTCACAGTCTACACCTCAACTGTATGGTCTTTTGTCTGTTTTCTGCTAGGCTCTGGCTAGAATGACTAAAGCTATTCCTTAGCCTGGCTAGATTCCTCAATGGCCCCAGCATGAAGTGAGTGTTAAAATTATCTTTGCCTCTCCGTATTCTTCCTTATCCTGCTAGGAAAGAGGATATAGACAATAGAGAAACAGTCCTACAATTTACTGCATTTTGTTTCAACATTCAGCATTCTGATTCACTTTATTCATTTGTGAACAGATCAGTTGTGACTTTGTGTAGTCCCAGTATTCAACTGACTTGCTTGCGCGTACTTCATTTGAAAAACTAATTCTGATTTTTTTTCCACTGGATGCTACGATCATTTCACCATTGAATTTTTTTTGTTCCTTAGAGAAGGCCGGTAGTGCTGAAAGGAATGGAACTGGGCACTTGCACAACCAAATGGACAGTAGATTACTTGAGCCAAGCCGAAGGATCTAAAGAAGTAAAGATTCATGTTTCTGCGGTGCCACAGATGGATTTCCTCAGTAAGAACTTTGTGTATAGGTACTTTATTCCAAGGCCTCTTGTATTTTAAAGGCATGTGCTTGTAACTTTCAGACATACAGTGCATCTGTTTGAAGCTGAGGGTAAGAATATGAAGATACTTTGTGATAACTTCAAATTACGTATCAAAGTGCTGTCCTTGATTTCCCCCTCATCTTTTCATTCCACAAATATCTCAACATCCTGAACAAATACTTACGGGGTGAAAGGAGGGGCCAAACAGGGCCTTAAAAGTGATGGCATGAAAAAGTGTTATAAAGGTATTTTGACAGAGCACTCCTGTAGGAAACTTGAGCCTGGCGTTTGCTGGCGTTAATAGAAAAAACAAACCAAAAAGCCCTTGATACTAAATGATATGCTATTTTGTTCTAATTATTTGGTGTGTTTTCAATGTTACTGAATAGTGCTAGTTTCTGACTCACCATGTGTCTGAACCTCTTTGAATGCTGGCACGTGGCAGGCATGCTATTCCACTCTAGAGGGATGTTACTAATTAAAACCAAGCTCCTTTCAAAGTTAGCATGTGCAGTTCTCAGAATGTTCAAACTACTGGATGCCACACATCTCACCAGCTCTTTAATCTTGATGTGGGTCACATAAACTCCTGATCTCCTCTGAAGTTCCTCTCGTAGCTGCCAAAACATTTCATCTAATCTCAGTCATTGTGTTGTTCTTCAAGGGTAAATGCCTTTATTTTAGTTGTCATTTGTTTTCCCTAAATGGGAACAAGATGTGTTCAGTCTGTTAAACTTTGAAGAAGGCAGAAGCATATGCTGTAAGTGTAAACAAGCTACAAGTCTCTATGAGTGGAGCCTGTTGTTCAGGGGAAAAAGCACTTTAGAATCATGCTTCATTCTGCTCACTGCATAATGAACTTTTGAATCTTTGAAATTAGGTCGTACTTGAATGACTTTGCCTTATCTCCATATTTCCTTTCCCCTGCTCTATTTCGTTTCTTTTTATAATACCTCTTACTGTGAGTTCACATACAGTTGATCCAGCGTGCAAGTTTTAGCAGGTTTGTAGACAGCCATATGGAGGTGCTCTGATGGTTCTTCATTATAGCAGGTGTTAGGACTTTCACCTACTTCACTTGAAATTCAGGAAGCTTTGACCCTTTCCACAGCAAGCTCCTCATTCTAATATGAAGGGAGAATAAGTAGAACTAAAAGAATGGAAACACTGAGGACTTAACATGCAGTTCCATGATTTTAAACTGATGCACGTGAGTAGTACTGCAGTCCTGTTGTAAGTTGCATGCTCCTACCCTGTCTTTGTGTTGGTTCTGGAACTCATTCAGCCACATTGTGATGTGCTGCAGAAATCTGAATGTTTTTCTGCTGTTTTAGCTTTGCTAGCAGGTTCACCATGAGGTCAGATGAGCGCCAGTGCTAGCATAAGGGAGGAGATGGGATGAGTGGGGTAGACAGCAAGGGCAGAGCTGTGGCAGCACCAGCATGCATCAGTTTAAGCCGTCATGGAGCTGTGCTCTCACTTTCTTCACTAGAAATTGTAGATGGGCATGATATAACAGCTCAACTGAAGTCAGAGGGTTGTTTTTTGTTTGTTTGTTTTTCCATTGACTTCAGTGGTTGTTGTATTTGACTGTTACAAACAAGCCTAAAATGTTTAGAGAAGTGGTCTAAGTACTGTCAGATGCAGGTCACATTCTGGTAGAAGGGATAACAGGATCACAAAAAATTTTGCTTGAGGATAGTTTCTTCTTAACCCTGGGTACTTGTGGTTGCTCTGAAATTTGATGTTTATATGCAATATATTCGTTATCCAGTGACAATGTGAGATGGTGAGTTGAATGAACGTAACATTGAATTAATAACATAATATTCATAACAATGAATACATGTCCTATTACTGCTGCTTGTGCTTGGTTTGCCATTCAGCTATCAACTGATGCCAAAATCTGTAACGCTTATGAAAAGCTCCCATTGTTTAAAGAAATATGTAACACTTATTGACTTCAGAGGGGCAGGCTCTAATGCCCAGTGATTCTTTTTGAATCTTCTGAAGTTGTGTTTAATAAATTCAAGGAAAACTGTAAAGAAGCACTTGAAAATACCAAGATTCCTGTGTTTTGCTCAGCTGAGGTAGCACATATTTAAAAAAAAAAATCAGATAACATAAATTTTGTAGATCTACAAATGAAGATAGGTATCTGTGTTCATGTACAAATTCATAGCAAAAAATGCATAGATATAAACATATGTATATCACCTGCAGTAGTTTTCTTGATGCTGAGCTTTTCTGCAAATTTATAAAAATGTACAGTAAACAAGCCTAAAAATGACACACTATTAGAGAAATAGTCTAAGCAAGCATTGTCAGGCGTTGGCCACAGTTTGAATCTAATTTGACTGTGAAGAAATTTCTTGCACTGTGACTCAAACCATTCAGACCTCTTAAGCTCAGGAGGGAATCTTATCGAAGTGTATAAATAGCTGATGGAGGGAGTAAAGAAGATGGAGCCGGATTCTTCTCAGTGGTTCATGGTGACAGGACAAAAGGCAATAGGCACAAGTTGAAATACAGGAAATTCTGTTAAACTGTTTTAAAAAAAAACACCCTCTTTTACAATGAAGGTGGTCAAACAATGGAACAGGTTGCCCAGGGAGGTTTGGAGTCTCCATCCTTGGAGATACGCAAAACCCAACTGGACGCTGTCCTGGGCAGTCTGCTGTAGTTGACCCTGCTCTTGGCAAGGGGGTTGGACTGGAGGATCTCCAGAGGTGCCTTCCAGCCTCAGCAATTACATGATTCTGTTTGGATATACACTGGAACAATTTATTAAAGCACAGAGGTTTGTAAGTGTAGGATTTCTATCTCGGTAGAACTCTTCAAACATCCACTGCAATCACTGATTAGTCACGATGTTAAAAAAAAAAAAAAGCAGCATATTGCATCGTCAGTTATACTAGATATGGTAAGAGAGCTTATGATTTTAAACCTGGAATTTAGACCATGTGTTGTTACATTGATTCATTGTATAAATTTAAATATTTATATTTCAGAACTCTGCCTTTTGATGTATTTGTACAAAGAGCAGCTGAAATCAAACACAAGGAGTACTTTCTTTCTGAGGTAATTTCCTTAGTGTCAGTTTCTTCTGTCGGTTATTTTGCCAGTATATGGAGGGGAAAATGATGAATTGTAATTTAAAGCCTTACTCCAGTAAAGTACTTGATCTCAGATTTAACTGTTTTGTGTGGCTTGGAGCCAAGGGGAAAAATGTGAGGAGAAGTAATTTTTCTCGGAAGTTGTTTTGTATGTGTACAGTGTGGTTAACTTCAGTCATCCTGTTTCTGTTAACAAAAACTGCTTATATGAGCAAAAATTCCAGCGTAAAATTTAGAAATCAAACCTTGCTTTAGAATAACAACTGTATTATTTACGTGTTTTGTAAGAAAATGTCATGAAGATATTTTAGAGTTTGATTACATCTGCTATCAAAATACAAATACAGATTTATAGTAATATAATTTGTGAGTAGCAAATGTGTGGCTATCTTTACGTATCAGTGTTCAAACTAGGATTTTTCAGATAGCTGTGATTAGGAAGCAAACGGTTTTGAATGCAGACATGCTTTTCTCCTGTTATGCTACGTAGGATGCTGTAAGTTCTGAAGCCAATTGAAATAGCTTCCTGCATCAGTGTTCTGAAGAACTTAAATTATAATCTGCATTTGCTTTGAATCCGTTCAGTAACAGCAATGCTGAAGCAATTCACAAGTCTCCCCCCACTTTACTGTTCTACTTTCAGTTAACATATTTTTCCCATTTCTTGAGATGAACAGCAGGGAGCAGTAGAGTAAAGGCAGTATAACAAAGTAGCTGAATTTGTAAATGCCATTTATTCATACCATGTTTTAATGAAGCCCTGCATTAGATTAATGAGAAAATACAGGCTCTTTGTTTAAGTGGGTTTGTAATTCTTATTAAAAAAACAAAACAATTCTCTTTTTGTGTTCTCTTCAGGATGAAAAGTACTATTTGCGATCAGTGGGTGAAGATGCTAGGAAGGTGAGTTACTTGAGATTACAGTTCTAATATTGTAAAGCCACAGTTTAGGAATATTTTAAAAAGCCTGTTGTCATCTGCTGGCTGTGTAGTACAGGCATGCAACTTGTTTATGGTCACTTGGCCTGTGAATGTGACAGGATTTAGGTCAGAATATTTAAACCTCAGTGTCTAAAATAGTTGCTGTTATAGGAGAGCTAGGCTGATCACTGAAGAGTACATTCCTCACCTCCCATTCTTTAGCTTTTGTTGTAAACTAATATAAAAGGATTTCTGATGATCTCTTGCTTCTTCAGTGTGATTTCTAGCAGCCATGGTTCAAAGCAGCTCTCTGGCTGTTCTTATTAATATCGTTGACCAAGTCAACGCTGAAAGGGTGACCACCAAAAAGCATTGCTATTTTCAGCTATTTGCCAATGCTAAAGTTCTAGCCCTGCGTTTCATATGATGGGAAATGATAGTGAAGTGCTCCCTTATTTTAATGTGCATATATGGTTCTCTAAGAGTTATGTC
The DNA here is from genome assembly GCF_000699145.1 of Aptenodytes forsteri. Classification (NCBI taxonomy): domain Eukaryota; kingdom Metazoa; phylum Chordata; class Aves; order Sphenisciformes; family Spheniscidae; genus Aptenodytes; species Aptenodytes forsteri. The sequence continues at coordinate 2,058,888 of NW_008795918.1, forward strand.
CTTTTTGTTTCAGGATATTGCAGATATCAGAAAACAGTTTCCTATTTTGGCAGAAGATGTTCAGATTCCAGAGTATTTTGAGAAAGAACAGTTTTTCTCCAGTGTCTTCCGCATCAGCTCAGCTGGATTACAGTTATGGACACATTATGATGTAGGTAATACATGCGTTTAGCATAAAATGTTGCAGATGGTATTATGGAGTTGAGATATTGTTGCGGCTGGAGTGAGACTGCACTTCACTCATAAAAGAGAAGCAACAATACACTTTATTGATGGAAAACAGTGAGTTAAAGTGCGAGTTAACAAAGTTCAATGGTAAATGCGACAGTGATTTAACAAGATTCGATGGCAAGGTACACTTGATTATTTACTGCATGGAGGATAGGGTCAGACAAAACCATCAGGGAGACCCTCCTGTTGAGTCATGAGGTTCAGAAAGGACTCCCTTGCTTTCTAAAATCCTTCTCAGAGAGGAGTCTAGGTGCGGCTGGATCCAATCCTAGTCCCAGAGTTGGTCAACGGTTTATGTCTAAAGGATTATAAATGTGCAATTAATCCTTTATATCACTTAGCTAAGATTTCAAAGTTCAGCATGCTATTAGTCACTTACCGAGGATCTGTTGCGGCAAGGAATCTCTCAACCTCGAGGACTAACCCTGAGAGGCGTCCCTACTCAAGGGGAGATCCCGCCGCGCAGCCCGCTGCCGTACAGGAGAGCTCGACGGGCTCTTGGGCGGCTCACGATATTGACTTATAGTCGTATTTGCATGTCAGCAAGTCATTTGAGTCACTGCTCTAGACAGCCCTTGGCTACTGTGTTGCCGTCCATTCCCAAAGTCCAGCATAAGCTGGATGGAGCCACAACCAACCACCCCCGTGGTCGTTGCCTACGTGTCAGGGGCGGAGCACACCGCCACAGATATTAAGGTGCGAATCTCTGACAAAGATCAGTTAATGACAAACTTCACATATTTTGAAATAGTGAAATGAATCACATTCGGTGGTGCAGTGAATTTTAAATATGTGTATTGTGTGGGCATAATATCTTACTGTTTTTATGTCTAATTCTATACTTGTAAGATTAAATGATGTTTGATTTTTTTTTTTTTCCCCCTTTTTTTTTTTTTTACTGTTTTGGGTTTCAGTTAAAACTCTGAAACACAGTAACATTATGCAGTGTTATTTTGTATAAATTTATTTATAAGAAAAAGTTTTTTGCATTATAATTAGCAAAAAGAATCCTTTATCAATAGAAAGTCAGCAAAATGAGATAGGAATAACACTGAAAAAGAAAAGGAATCCCAAATATATTTTGTATTATATTTTGCTGGTTTATATGTCTAAAGTATGGCATGTCTTTTTGTTTTAAGATGGAAGAGCTTGATTCCTATTTAAGGAAAAACACGAAGCTGTTGGAAAGCAAGACTGTGTTTCCAGATACACTGTTTGTCAAGAATGTGCAGCTAAGGGGATAAAGTAACTCACGTTCTTGAGTTTTTTAGATTAACTATATGTGGAAGCTCTTTTAGCTAATTCTTTACATATGAAGGTTTTAATAATTCCCTCTTTTAAGCTGATGATATTTTAGATTAGTTGTAGGCTATGTATTCATTCTTAACTCTTGGCTGACATCTCTCTTACTATGCTTATTCCAGGTAATGGATAACTTCTTAATCCAAGTAACAGGGAAAAAACGAGTTGTTTTGTATAGTCCCCGAGATGCACCGTATTTGTATTTATCAGGTATGCATGTCATATATATCTAGTTCAGAGTTTGGTGATCGTAGTTGCCTTTCCAGCTCACAAGCGTTGCACTGTAGAAAAAAATCACTAACAGACAGCTTGATGTAAAAGAAGCCATTTGGTCCCTTAAGTCTGATCCTGTTTGCTTTAGTTAAAGCTAAGCATTTTAGTGGGGCAGGTTAGGAAATTTGCAAAGGCTTTGCCTGGTTCTGTTGTCAGCACCTAACTGTGGAGCAGTACAGTGTTCCGTCTGGATTCAAAATGGTGTTTTAAATGGCAGGGAAAGTGTCTTTTAGTGTTAATAAGGTTGCAGTTACAGGAGAAATATAGACAACAGGAGAATATGTCTCTTCAGTAAATGAGGAGTATCATCAGGTTTGCCTGTTTTTTAGAAGAGTTACAGAAAAATAAACCAGTATTAAATTTGATTCAAGAACTGCCATTTCCAGCAATGTGATAATGCTTTGTTACTGTTGGAAGAGTACGAACATTTATTTACCACTTCTGAAAACTTTCCTAGGTACTAAGTCAGAGGTGCTGGATGTGGATAACCCAGACTTAGAGAAATATCCCCTTTTTGTGAAAGCCAAGCGTTATCAATGTTTTCTGGAAGCAGGAGATGTGTTATTTATTCCAGGTAAGTAACAAATAGTTCCTGACCATGTTGTGTTTTTAAACAGTTTTGTTTGCAATTTCTCATTTCTAGTGATGGTAAGAGGTTACTAAAGCATTTCTGTGTTATAAGTAGGAGCATCTAAAGACATTGGCAAAACTTGTCTACTTTTCCAACTGTACTAATTAGCCTAGTAAGAGGTATTATTACACCTACCTACAAATCTTACCTTCCCTCAAGATTACACTGCATGCTTCTGAATTTGTGTCTTAATAGAGTAGCACTATAAAATCAACTCATGAAACCTGAAATTACTTCAGTGACCTGAGTTTTCTAATGACAGAATTTGAGTGAAGTACCATTTCTGTTCTCCCGTAGCTCTGGCACTTAAGAACTGTGAGGGACATGATTTGATGAGAATTATGGATGGTAAAGAGTTATTGGACCTTCTAGAAATCTATAATCATCTTTGGGGAATAGAAAGACAAGTCCTAATCATTTTTCTGCACAAGCAGAAAATACAAAGATGCTTCTTGGGCTGAGACGACAATTCTGGTGATCAGGGAAAGGCATTTGAATTAACCTATTGAACTACTCCTACTTGTTATTAATTTTTTATTTTAACTCATCATGAGCTTGGGGCAGATACTTATTCTGTTGCTTTTCGTATTATCTGGGCAATATAAACAGGCCAGTAAACAAGAAGGCAGTAGGTTTTTAGGAAGTTTTAAAATAGATTCCTAGCCTTGGGCTCGTTACTTAATTTTGAACTTACCATTTGTGTTTCTTTCTAAAGAAACTTTTGGTTACAGTTAGTGAAAGGTATGTCACACTGTTGCTAATGTCAGCATACATAATTTCTGGTTTGTTCTATGCAGTACAGATACTAGTTTGTCTTTGCCAGTAGGTGTGCTGGTCCAAACTTAAGACGCACTTGGCACTCTTTAAGAATGACTGGGGAGTATAGGGATTTTTGAGTCCAGAGAATGGTGCTAGCTTTGTCAGCATTCTGGAATGCAGAGCACTGAAAAAACGAGATGTTCTTTGAGAAATGTGTGTGGTTATTATGGAGAAGGTAGAAGCAGCCCCTCTTCCTAACCTGAAAGAAACTTCTTGTTCATTTCTCAGAATAAGCTTTTCTTATGTCTTCGGCACATACAAGCAACTAAGCTGCAATAAGCATGGCATTGTCTTTTGGCTTAAAATTGAAAGAGGGTAAATATACTATATTAAACTTATTTTTAAAATGTACTCGATGAAGCAAAAATGTCTTTGTCCCTTACATAGCCATGATGATTCAATTGAAAAGCCTCATAACTTCACTATGAAAAGATAAGCAACTTGCATCGGTGACCTGGCTGACGCTGGTGATTTACATGAATGCTTGGACAATCTGCGCAAGGTTAGGGACTAAATCTATGAAAATAGATACCTGCATTCAGAGTAGAGATGAGTGAGGTGAACAGGGAAAATGTATTATTTTCATCCTACGCATGCTTATCGTTTGCTTACATTTGACTATCTCTTTATACTTCAGCAATTGTTACTTTTGTGTGAAGTTATGGATCAAAGTAAACGTCTTGAAGAACTTACTAAATTTGGCACAATGCAATATATTCAGGGATGAATATTTATAAATAAACAAAAAATATAGTAGTTGAGGCTTTTCCACAACTAGATTTAGTTTGGGCGATTCTGACACTTGTTATGAGTCACGTGGAAGTTTCAGATAGTAATTTTCATTTTAGACATTCTTCTTTCTACAGCTTTGTGGTTCCACAATGTAATTTCTGAGGAATTTGGAGTGGCACTGAATGTCTTTTGGAAGCACCTTCCTGCTGAGTCCTATGATAAGAGTGACACTTACGGAAATAAAGACCCCACAGCAGCCTCTAGAGCTATACAGATCTTGGACAGGGCCTTGAAAACACTTGAAGAACTACCTGAGGAATATAGGGATTTTTATGCTCGGAGAATGGTGTTACGCATCCAAGAAAAAGCCTATAGGAATGATTATGGATAAAATAACACATTGTAATTCAGCAAGCTCCTATGAAAGTAGAAAATCGTATGTTAATATGGAAACTGTCCATGTGTACATACATATACTTTCTGTAAGACTAATAAAAACTATGCTGATAAACGTTGTTATAGATTAATGTTTATCTTGTAGATTTTTTTCTTGTTTTTCTTCATGTGCAGTGAGTGCACAGTCTTCTTGATCTGGAGATGGTCTCTCTTCTACAGTGAGGCATACATTTGCAGTGCCTGCACTTACAACTCTACTTTTTTGGAGTGTTCCATTTAAATTTTTCTGAACAAAAGTTTTGGTATCTGGGCTGGGCTGACAGCATGTATGCTTAGAAGTAACTGCACATCTTCCTGAATGCTACCTCGTTTACTAGAGTTTAGGAAAGCCATAGTGGTTTCTGAGGCAGTCCAAGAAAGCCATTGGTGGTGGTTGTAATGGTCATGGTTTCTTTTTGAGTAATAGCCTGGTAATAACTGTTGGGAGTTTCTGCTCCCCCTTGTGGTGAAACTGAGAGTGGGCATGGGAAAAAAGCAAAAGCTAATCATGCAAGGGTAAGCTTAGAATTGTGCAGCAGTTTGACTGCAAGGTAAACGATTTACCCCTTTCCTAGCTGAATAAGGTATTGTGCAGTAAACCTTGTTTGTCACTGCCCCAGTGCAGTCGGGCAGCATTGCTGTTTCTGCAGCTGTGAAATGCTTGCAACTAATGTGCCCACAAATCCATCCAGCTACAGTCCTAGAATCTGAAATTAAGTTCATGGTTCTGGAGTAGATGTAGAATCTATTGGGAGCAATGTTTGAGGTGCATTATGTTACCATATGAAAGGGGGTTGCATCGCACCTTTTGGGATAGAGCCTGTTGTAGAGGTGGTGTAGATGGCTACTTTTCAGCAGATTGCCCTGCTTACAGAAGCCTTGTGAAACAAAGATGGGCATCTCACAGAAAAGATAGGTTGTCATTGTCCCTTTGAAATCCCTCTGATGTTATTACTCATGCTATTTGGGGAATACAGCATTTATCTGACTTAGGTCAGTCTGTTACTTCTAGCAGTGTTTTTTGAGAACTGTAACTTCTTAAAAGCTCTTAGACTAAATAGATATGTGGTGTTAATAAAGTGCTGGAAAAAACTTTCTCCGTAAGAGCAGGAGATTGAAACACTGCAGATTATTCTTCTAAACCTGTTCTTCTTGGCAGTTCAACACAGTGAAAATAGTCTGCTACCATGTGAATGGGCACCCGGCCATCTTAATGAATAGGCATGAATGGAACCAGCCAAGCGATTCTGATGGGCATCATTGTACGTTCTGAGGGTAGAATTTAAATTTGAGATCACAAATAGGTCTCCCAAATTTTTTGTTCAAAAACGAACAAGGATTGCTTGTGCATACTGCTGAGACAGAATCTCTGTGTCTGTTAGGCTGGGGAAGCCTCTTGGCTTTGTTGGACTGGTAATGTCGAGGGCCCCATCTGAATTGCAGAGGTGTACGGAGCAAAGCTTCATGGAGCAGCAATCAGTGTATGAGCGATCTGCTTATGTCTCAGCTTGTGAGAAGTGCCTGCTGTGCTCCAGAGGGAAGCTGGGAGTCATTTCGGGCTCTTAGGGAGAGGAGAAAGTAAAAGGAGGAAAATCCTGTGGGTCAAAGGCATTCACTGCTGTGCCAGCTAATGGTGATATTAAGATTTTCAATAATACTTCTTTCACAGTATGTATGCAAAAAGCATAAATAAGATCTGTCCAGCCACATGTATTCAGTATGCCATTTTGAATATTTTTCAATGCCCCTTTTTATTTTGTAAGGGAAACTATTAAACTATTAATCTAAACATCTTAGGCCAAATGAAACCCTTGCATCCCTCAGTTGCAGTTATTAATGCTGAGGTAGCCCAGCAGGAAAGCTGCAATAATTCACTTGTTTAGGCTAGCGTGAAGTTTGGATTGGAAAATGTGTATCTGGCCGGGAAGAGAGGGTCACGCTGAATTAAATGTGAGCCAAGTGCAGCTACTTCCTCTTCACAGTACCAACTTCAAAATGAAGCCTTTATTTGATTTTTATATGTCAGCAAATGAGGTTATCTCACCCTGGTCAGCTGGTGGATAACCCAGCCCTGCTCGTGCTTCTCTTCCACTGTTCTGTAAGAAATCTCTGCAATGATAGTGGTTCTGGGTTTTTTTCCCCTCCCCATGACCCCTTTGGTTTTCACTTCTCTAAGACTGTCAGTAAACCCCACCAGATGTGATGTAAGTGCATATTCAAGAAAGATCAACAAAAACTATTCTACGTAGATCAGTGGGAAAACCAGCAACAGTAATTGTTCTGTCAGCGCCACCCTTTTTTCACTTTGAACCAGTTTCTTCAATTTCTTATTTAATAACTTCTATAAGACAGTTGTTCTGAAATACTATGAAAGAAGAAACCAAGCAGTTTAAAAATATATTTTCTTAATTTGAACATAATGTGACTAGTGATAAAAATCTTGAAGTTACTGTGTTAAAAGAAAAAAAAAAATTACTTGGTGCTTTCTAACCACTGTGCTATATGGTGTGAAACAAGCAGTGAAGTGATGAAATGAATGGTGAAAGCATTAAAGGAATAACTTCCAGCTAACATAGTGAGAGAATACATGTAGCCATACTTAAAAATCCATTACTGAAATAACACAAAGAATTACAGCCATGGACATTTTGCGGAAGTTTGTCCTTTAGAGACCTAAAGCAAAATGGGATCATGCCACAATAAAACAGATGAAGTTGTGGTAACAGGTATTAGAAAAATAAACACTGACCATCTTAAGCATTCAAAACAGCCACTTCAAGCAGTGTATTCAACAGAGGAGTTAGGTGATGCAGACTGCCCAGGACTGAAAGATGAGTTAAGATACTTAAATATAGACAGTACCTGAAATCAGCAGTTTAAACTTGGCCTACCCCAAACTTTGAATTACTCTAAAAATTTGGTGACTGAGGCTTTTAAAATGTAAGTAAGTTCATTGCAAATCAACACCTGGAAAGAATTATTTATTCTTGGTCAAATGAAATATAAAGGACGACAAATAATTTCAGAAGATGCTTTATACATTTTTCTTAATGTGGTTGCTGTGGAAAGAATCAAATGAAAAAATTGATGTCAAAATATTCTCGTCAAACTATTAAACAGGTCACTAGAAATCTGCCTATCATGTAAGTGCTGAAGATTCGATGTACCTAACTTAAGAACGTGTTTCTTTCCAGGAGCTACACAGGGTCTAGGTTCTTAATACAAGTGTCAAGTTAAATGCCTAATGTGAAAGGGTTTGACTTGATCATGAAGGATCAGAAATACATTTGTAATCCTTTTTAAATATGCAGTATGAAACTATTTGCCTCATTCACGCTGTTAGACCCACAACAGGACTGCTAACTTACTAAGATGAGATGATTTTATCCCAGTAGAGGTTATATTACATATGGTGTGATTCCAATATGCATTACTTCACAGCTTCAAAAAAATTCCTGTACAGACGTGATTCTTTTTTCCTCTGGCCAAAATGCATCTTCCCAAACCTGAGACATTTAGATGTTTCCATGCAGACAACATAGATGTTGAAGATAGATACACATTCTGAGACAGTAACTTTTACAAGGGATTCTCTGTAAGTTAGTATCACTCAATAACCAAAGATTCTGGTGTTACTAGAAGGACAGATGAAATTTTAAATTTTTTTTTGGACAGTTATCTAAGTTTGTGGTAAAGTTGCATGTTAAGATTTCCTATTTTGGTCAGACTCTAGGAGTGGGGATAGATTCTGAGCTCTGTATGTGGTAATTCCTGAGCAATGATCTCTTTAAGTGGCAATTCCTGAGAGCAACAAGAGCAGATTACTTTGTTTTCAATTGTTCAGATCTGTTCCTAGTCAACATTTTTAAGAGCAGACTGAAAACATCAAAAGAACTGCTCAACCATGTAAAACGCGCAGCTCCACGTGCGATGCTATGTTCATACAAAAATGCTCAGAAGCTATCGCTTGCAATAATAATGCAGATCGCAGTAACGGACAATTTTTGCTGTGAAAACATTTATACTTCAGCTGTCAAGCAGTATATGAATTGCTTAAAACTTCCATCACACAAAAGCAATGTATTTCTCATGATGGGGAATGAGAAAGAAGAGCTATGCAGATAGCCTGTAAGGGCTGCAATAGCTTTATCTGACACCCAGGCTTAGGAGTATTGCTCAGAGGGTAAACTCTGGTATGGGAGATGAGAAGAGCCTTGTTTTGCACGTCAGCATTGGTACATCTCGACTGTTTTCTGTGTCTTGCAGCAGTGCTGTCTTTAGAAACAACTCAGCTCTGAAGTGCCAAGTTTAACAAAGGAAACTAACAATCGTGACTGAAAGTGCTCTCTGAAAGCTTACTGAAAGAAGGAAAATTTATTCTGAACCTTGAAGTAATGGCATTCTGCTCCTTTTCAAGTACATGAGATGTTTATACACATGAAGAAAAAAACAGATAAGAATATATTTTTCCCTTTTGTTCTACCAGATGCTTTTCTGGTCATTTGCTTAAGTAGAATTCGTCACTTCTTGGGTCACTTGGAAACATGTAATGAAGCCTTAATGACAGGAAACGACGACGAAGCCATCACTACTTTATAACCCAAACTACATTATATGCAAAATGAATGCCTGAATCAGTTTTCCATGGTTTCCACAGTGATGTGGAACAGCTAATCCTGTGCAAGTGTTTTTTGTCAGTGGGAGGAGTGAATTATGCTGTTAATACTGATGATAGAATGAATTTAGTCAGGAACAGTATGTCTGGCACTGGGAGAAGCAGTGCCTGTCTCTGCCACATAAGTGTTCTATGATCTTGGAGTACTTGCTTAAGGACTTGTTATTTTATTCGAGTTAAAAACAGTCACCTTGCATCTAAAGAGAGTTAAGAGATCAGTAAGACCAACAGAAAGCCAGCCTTGGTCTTAGGGTCTCCACAAGCAATATTTAAATGTGTCTAAATTTTCATCAGGTTATGAGCATCAGAAGTAAACTTTTTTTTCTTTAATCTACCATCCTTAAAAAAAATGAAATGAGATTTCAATATAAGATTAAAAAGATTTTGAAGAAGTAACTCCAAAGGTGATTTGAAGAGGCTGTCTCTTGTGGATTGCAGTCTGAGACATCCACCTTTGCTTTTGTATTGCACAGGGACACCAGACACACGATTCATGTTTGTGGATTCTGCTAGGCAGTGATGTATCTAAAAATGTGGCTCACAACAGAGCACACACATTCCAGAATTTTTACTGTTGTTTAACTTCTCTCTTATACTAACTAATAAGACCCCATGTAATTTAAAATAAGCATTCAAGATAAATGGATGGGTATACTTTAACCTCAGTGCTTCAACTTTCAGACAACAAATATTGTTTATCTGCAGAGACGGTGAAGTAACTGTTAGCTTAGGAAAGACAGCATTGTAAAAAGCACCATAAGAGGGAGGAAAAAACAGGTGACGTTTTCTTTCTGCAACTAGCTCAAAGAGAATCTGTTGGGAAAACTTGAGCGCATGATCATGCACAATCACTTTTATATGTGAATATCCACAGCTGTAACAGCCTAACTCCTGAACTGACTTTGCAGTCTTATTTAAAATAATTTCTATGACTATTTAAATACATAGCACTCCTGTTAGTTATCTCTATCAGCAATAATGTTAATTTAGTAAGATAGAACAGCTCACCATAAAGTGCTCGTGCTACCATAAGGGAGGCAGCAGGATGTTATCAATGGCAGGACAGAAAAGATTGCTCCTTTCAGCAACATGTTAAGACTCGGACCCTTAATCACCTTTCAAAATTACGGGCTGATACTGATTTATGCAGTAGCATTTACAGAGATGTGATTAAGTTAGTCCTAGATAGGAAGAAGGTTACCAAAGTTTCTAGTATTTAAGATGCACACAAAATAAAATAATTTAAGTCATATACAATCTGGACAATTTCACAGAATCAAGCCGTGTTTTACAGGAATTTAACAGGCACAGCTTAAAGCATTTTAGCATTTCTCAAAATCTGAAGCATTTCTTGTCTATTGTAGGAGAAACAAGCGTGTAATATAAAGAATACCAGCTATTACATACTAGGTTGTACTAAGGACTCTGTAATGTTGCTCACTCCATTCAAAAACAGAAAAGTCTTGAACTAAACCACTGTAAGTAAGCATGAGAATCACTTAACTTTAGGCATTTACATCTAAGCTTATTAAAAACTGCTTTTACAGTTAACGTCGAAAAACAGGCATATACAAACCATGACCCATTTCATCCTGACAGAAACGTTCACACCCTTGGGTACTTCATGTCAGCTTTCCCACGTATTCGAGATGCCAGTAAGCTGTTTTAGAATTACAGATGCTGACTACACAAATATACAGCCTGCCTTGAAGAAAAGCTATCAAATAAATCTGATTTTTTTAGACTAGGTCTCCACAAACACCTGATAAAGCTTAATCCACGAAACATAACTGCACATTCCTTGTTTAATGGTTTTACATTCACATTGAAGTGGTTTCACCCATTAGAAATAGTTTATTTTCTACATTGTTTGCAAAATTTATTTTTAGCATGCATCGTAGTGAATGACAGAGGCACATTCCAACAGAGTACTACAACTGTTCAGAGAATGAAAAACAACCAGTTTTCCCTCCACAACATGAAGTCTCACAACAAGATTAGTTTTACAACAAAGTGCTTATTCTTCAAATTAATACAGCAACACTTGAGCCTATTTTATTTAACAGTTATTCTAAGCAGCCTCCATCAAACAGGTTAATACTATTTTCATAGGACAGCCATCTGGAAACTTCTGAAGACAACATCAATATTTTACTATCTGTTTCCAAAAGCTTGCAACAACCTACTCCTGCTGTTTTGGCTGGCACAGAATTGTTTAGAAATTGGTCTGTGATCTGCACTGTTATTGGATAGGGCCAGTTTTAGCATACTCAAGTTAGCCTGGTCAGTCTGAAACTGAAATGAGAGGGAGCAAGACCACTGGGGTGTTTTGGGGTTTTTGTTGTTTATTTTTCTTAATTTTATTTTCTAAGTGGATAATCAAAGATATTTCAAGCAATTTGTAGGCTTTCTATTAAAACCACTTTGTGAGGTGACCCATATTTCCTTTACAGAAAAAAGTCCTTGCGTATGGTGCAAGTGTTATCAAAAGGACCAAAAAAGGGACATAGCCTTCCTTGGAACACATAAACAAGTTGTTATAAGCCCATTAAGAAGGTAATCAATAAATAGGGTTGAACAATGTCTCCAAGAAAGAGGTTTTTTTTAAAAAAAAAAAGCTGATGGAACTAGATTTCAGATTCTTTTATAAAATGTTAGAATTTGTTTGCATGTTGCACTTTTCTCCATCAATTAAAATAGATTATTTCCCCTTTTGATCAACTAGGTACATTAGTCTAATTATTATTAGCAATAGAGTTCATGTTGACATTGTAAGGTGCACACTGTATGCATAATCCTACTACCCTTAATATTTTGAGTATTAAGAAAATTTTCTTAAGAGTTCAACACACTTTCCGCATTCTTCAGTGATCACTAACACGTGCACAACCTCTGCAAGAGTTGTGAAAATGCTGTCTCCGGTAAACCTTGTAAGTTCTAATGATGCCAATAGAAGAAAGATGACCCAGGACTTTCCTTCCACAGTGTAAGAGTTATGGGAAGCAAGAAGCAGGGGGAAGATGTTGCTAAGCCATCAAACATAGGAACAAAGTTGAATAAAACGCCTTTTTTCAGAACTGAGCCACATTTGTCTCTGTAATCTTCACAGTGTTTTGCTAACTTGCTTCTGTATTCCTGTACTTCCAGGAAATCCAAAACCATTTTAAGCTACTGGTTCATTGTTAATAGCTGCAGTTGTCTTTAACAGTGATTCTCAGATTTATTTGTAGACAAATGGAAAAAGTTACTTACAACAGTAGAACAGTTCCACTAATACCCTCATTTGTCCATCTTTCAGTAATTCTTTCCGAAGAACATTCGGGTTTGGGGCCTGAACTAGATTACATCTTTTGTATCTGATTTGTCCGGCTTTGTATTTAATTAGAAGGGGTTTTTTCCTGTAAGAAAAATTAGGCTCTGAAAGTAGATTTTTGGGTGGCTCTAGAAGCAACTACTGCAATACATTTAAAGGAGATAATAGTTCTAAAAACTGAAGCATTTTGAAACAGCTACAGTCAACGTAGTCTAAAAATTTTTATGCAACTTGTAATACATTATGTACTTATGGCTCGATTTAGATCAACATCAATGCAGCAATTATCAAGAAAAACCTCACCAGTCCAAGGCAGGGATAAAGACACCTCTTGACTTGAAAATACAGATATTACTGCTGGTCCTTATAGAAGTTAGTCAAAGCAATAGCAAGGTATGTTGAAACAGCAATAAGCTACACCTTCATCAACATTCTTGGTCACTTAACATAGCTATGTCAAAATTTTCAAGCCCCCAGGTGAAATGGCTATTCACTAGCAGATACTACACAATGAACTAAGGAAACTTTATAGAGACAGAAAAGGCAAAGCGCACATAAGGAAGAAAAATGGATTGGCACTATTATTCCAAAGGTAAATATTTGTGACTTTGTTTCAATTAGGAGAAATGTTACAAAACTGGAAGATTTAATTAACTAATTAAAACAATTTTCACCAAAATAGATAACTAAGATTGTTCTAGCAATCATCATTTTCCTTAAGCCAAAAAACTAACGTTACGTCTATTATTGACAAAGACCAAAGTTTTAGCCCTGGAAGCTACTAAATTGAAGTATCCAGACATTTGAGAGTCTTGAGTACTTTAAACTCCCATTAAAGTCAGTATATGATGTTAGACATCCAGGACTAAAAATTTTGCCAACAGGTTGAGAATAAACGTTCTCATTTAACAAAAAAACATGTATAGGATAGTTCTTCATACCACTTTTTTCCAGGAATCAAATGACAACATCTGTTGTAGGTATGGGGTCCCAATCCTCCTTTTTAAGCTACTGAAATGTATATATAGTATCTATCAGCAACGCAGGACTGATTTAGTATTCTCTTCAGAAAGCATCTGCTCAAAGTTGTAAATCTAGATGACAACATTTACAGTGTCAAAAGTGCTTTTACAATGAATATACTATTCAGATACATACAGTCTCAAAATACTTCATGAATTCTGAAATGGTTATCTAAGGAGGGAACGTCATCAGCAAAATGTAGTTGATCATTTATTTCCACACCAAATTCTTCAAGTATCTGTACAAATTTCTCATGCTCTCTCCCAATCCATGACCTCATTGTGTCAAACACTTGGTATGGTGTAACATGAGCATGAACTTCAATTCCTGTCTGTGCAAGTTCTTTCAGCACTTCAGGGTAAGTAACCCAAGTATTGCTTCCTCCCGAGTGACCACCATCCAGCCAGTAAATTGCTTTTATATTTTTTAAGAAGGCATCTGTATTCTTGTCTTTTTTAGCTTCCTTCAGCTCATAAAGCAGCTGGTTCAAAACCACACAACCTTTACTGAAGCCAATCAAAGTAAATGACACTGCACCTACAGCAGACGGTATAATGAAGTTCATAGCAGAATTATTAGAGCATTCACAATCTCTCTCTCTTTCTGTGGATGAGCAGCCATTCGTTGCAGGAACAGACTGCGGCTGTGGTTTACAAGCAGCTATTTTTGCATCCTTGCTGACACCATGCACACTTTTCTGGGACAGCAGAATATTCTGAGAGAGTCTGAATGCATTAACTAGCAATGCATGGAGATGCTTGAAAGCTCCAAAGTCAGTGCTGTGCTCTGGTGCTCCAAACATGTTGCTTGCCACAAAGTTGTCATAACAACTGAATTTGTGCAGGTGCATTCGAGAACACTTTACAACCCAAATAAAGCTATTAGGGAACCGGCGAGCGAGTATGGTAGCAACATTTTCAAAACTCCAGTGCTCCCACTGAAAGTTTTCTGGGTGGCAAGACATGATGTCATGATAGTTCTGAAAAATTAAAAAAGATAGAAAAGACGCATTACTACATTGTGAAAATACTTCAGCTCTGTCTAGTGTACTTATATTAATAAGAAAGGACAGTAACTAACAGGAAAACATGCATTGAAGAGGCGCTCGCTTGCCAGGCTTCCAGAACAAGAAACACATTAAAGAAACGGGCATATTTAGATTTACTAATTCTACTTTAATATTTGTACCACACATTTTTAATACCCCAAAAATTAATTAAAAAAAAAAGCACATGGAAGTATTCATAATTTTTGTTGACTTCACTCCAAGAGAAGATTAATGTATTATTCCTTAGTGTGACACAGAATACATAATTTTACTGTATTATCTCCATCTGCAGAAATACTGATTATCTTATTACAGACAAACAATAGACATAAAATTTCTTAATAAGTTTTCTAATTTTCATACAAAAAACCACACATCCCTCTCATTCAGCTTTAGGGAGTCTTTATTCCCCTTGTTCACATCCATATGGAGCATAGATGGAAAAAAATTAACCCCCGAGTCATGAATGATCCTCACCATCTCCATCTGCAGAAATACTGATTATCTTATTACAGACAAACAATAGACATAAAATTTCTTAATAAGTTTTCTAATTTTCATACAAAAAACCACACATCCCTCTCATTCAGCTTTAGGGAGTCTTTATTCCCCTTGTTCACATCCATATGGAGCATAGATGGAAAAAAATTAACCCCCGAGTCATGAATGATCCTCACCTCTGAATTCATAATGGCAGAGAATGCCAATTAGTTTATTTTATTAAGGAATAATAAAGCCATACCCAGGAACGGTAATCAAAAAGCTTTTCTTAAGCCATTCCAATCCTTAAAATGAAAATCCACAAAGTTCTGCATCTTTACCTTACCGAAAAGGAAAGCCTTTTCCCAGAACAAAAAGACACTACCCCTGCTTTTGAGAACTAATGACTTTTGAGATTAGCTGAGTACCCAGAGCACCAGAGTATGCAATGTTACAGAGGTCGACCACATGCTTAGGGACCGCACTTCAGAGTCTCTCTTTTCAATCTCTTGTCAACTCAGAGACAACACGTGCCTTCTTCAGGACACGCTGAGAAAGCATCAGCACCCGTGAAACATCCGCAGGACGGTGTCCGAGGTGTTTGTACACCTGCACAGAGACGCGGTGCTAAGCCTGCCGAGGAAAACTTGCCATCTTAGCATTTCATCATCTTCTCTCCACTGAGACTCTTTGATACGATTTCAGATATTGCCGTCACCGCCAGAAACGTCAATCTCAGGCAGGACTATAGAAGACGACTCCCCCTCCACTGCTGCTCCATTTCGGCTTTCAAGAACGGCCCATTCCCGCTACGTTTACCCGACGGTAACGGGCAGAGAGCGCGCAAGAGATGCTTCCCCCAGGGAAGAGCTCTGACTCGCCGCGGCGGGATCCCCCCAGCCCGGCTCTGCCGTTTCCGCCGCGGGAGCTGCAGCCGCCACC
>NW_008795918.1:2075588-2086137 GCF_000699145.1 Aptenodytes forsteri
TGGGGGGGCTGGGCCCTCGGGGCGCTTCTCAAAGCCTCCTCGCGCCTTCTCTCACCGGGGTTTTGGGTACCGGCACTCCGTCAGCTGGGCTCGGATGCTGGCGTGTTGCTGGGTGCCACCCGGCTCTTCTCAGGCTGTGTGGCGCTCCAGGTGAGCCTGCGCAGCTGCCGGCCCCTCGGCCTCGCCCTGCCCTTGCTAAATAAAGTTGAGCTGGCGGTGCCCAGCCGGTGTTCGGTCTGTGCTGCCTTAGCTTGAAAATAGTGCTGGGCTGATAAATCCTGAGGAAAGGTAGGCCGGTAGGTACCTCTGAATTTGATAGTGTGACTGTAGAAGGCCTCCTGCAGTGCAGTACAAGCCCAGAGTGTGTTGCTGTAGCACAGTTACAGCACTGGGGTATCTCACACTCCACATAGAGCAGTTAATTTCAAAACAAAGAGGTATGTGGAGTCTGTTATTTCCTAAAGGTGTTGGTTGTATTTAAAAAAAAAAAAAAAGCTTAGATATGCTTACTTTACTATGGTTATACTAGTGCTACTACACTGGAGGAAAAGCTTTCATGTGTACCATTGTGAGAAACTCTGCATTTTACATGGCAAGCAAAGCAAGGAAACAGAGCCTTTCCTTTATTCCTAAGCATTCCTGGCTGGTTTGTCTAGAATTTTCCTATTCCATGTATTTGTTCCTTTGTTCTATTTTCATAGTCTAGTTAAAAATGCTTCTATGCAAACCTGGGAAACTACTAGATACCAAGTCTGACTTACTAATTGAGTCAGTTATGCAAGAAAGCAAAGTTAATTGAACAGTGATTGCATAATCATGTAACTTGCATCAAACTATTGACTGGTTATCTTCTTGGAAAATTCAACAAATGAGAAGGAAGTATGGTGATATTAAGGTTATTTGTTAGTGTAGCAAGCTAGTAGCAAGAAGAGTACTATAAAGTCGCTTATTTTCTAAGTACAAATTCTGGCCTGCATGCTTTTGTGCAGCCTACTCATGGAGATTCAGTTTGAGCAATGATGTGTTCATGGTCTACTTGGTACACTTGTGTTATTCATGGGTATGTATTTGGGCTCATGCTAGAGCAAGCTCAACAGTTCTTAATTCCCATATTCTAAAGCTCATCCAAA
This sequence comes from Aptenodytes forsteri, assembly GCF_000699145.1. Lineage (NCBI taxonomy): Eukaryota > Metazoa > Chordata > Aves > Sphenisciformes > Spheniscidae > Aptenodytes > Aptenodytes forsteri. Next base: position 2,076,719 of record NW_008795918.1, read on the forward strand.
GGGTCTTCCAGAAAGCAGACCTTGTCATTGTGGTCCACATACAAACTCGGAGGAACATTGCGTTGTGATGTATACATGTTGTGATATATAGGTTAACGGTTGGACTTGATGATCTTAAAGTTCTTTTCCAATCTAAATGATTCTATGATTCTGTGATTCTATACTTGGAGATTTCATTGTTGTTTATGTGAGCAATATGTATTTTTCTTTACTTGCAGAAATCAGAACAAGGTTGATGCCTGGTCCTCTTGATGAGGAGGGTAAGACATTTTAAAGGATTTTTTTTCACTTTGTGTGTTTCTAGGTATAACAGGGGTTAATAAAAATTTTTGGTGACTTCTGTGTTTTATAGATGTTGGTTATTTTAAATTGCTTATTTTTAAACTTAACATTACTATTGCTTGTATGATAATTATCTTTGATATGGTTAGAGTTTTCTTCTCAAAGCCTGAAAGAAAAAAAATCCAACTTTTTGCTCACCAGAAGATGGTGCTGTGCAGTGTGGTTTGAAAAATCTGTATCAGAACAGCCATCTGATTAGAATTGCTTTCAAGTCTTGGGAGACTGACATTAGATGTGCATTTCAGCACAGCTTTCTTTTGTTCAGCAGCTGATTAATATAGGCACTATTTCTAATACCTTTACAGTAGAGCTATGGTCAGTTCCAAAGTCTATCTTTGGAACTGGAATTTCTCTGGGTATTCCTGCCTGTGCTCCCAAGAGTTTAAAGCTCTGAGCAATTTAGAACCATGGAGTGGCTGAGGCTGGAGATGGTCTAGACCAACCCACCTGCTCAAAGCAGGGTCAGCTAGAGCAGGTTGCTCAGGACCGTGTCTGTCTGGGCTTTTGAATATCCTGTTCCAGTGTTCGATCACCCTCACAGGAAGAAAGGCATTTTGTTGATGGTTAAACACCTTCCTGTATTCTAACTTGTGCCCGTTGCTTCATGTCCTGTCACTGGACACCACTAAGAAGAGTCTGGCTCTGTTGTCTTTACTTAACCTCATCAGGTGTTTATACACATTGATAAGATCCTCCTGATCTTTCTCTTCTCTAGGCTAAACAGTCCCAGCTCTCTCAACCTCTCCTTGTATAACAGATGCTCCTGTCTCTTAATCATGTTGGCAGCTTTTCATTGGACTTGCTCCAGTATGGCCATGTCTCTCTTGTAGTGGAAAGTGCAGAACTGGACACAGCACTGCAGCACTGGTGATGCAGCATCTGATTAGAGGGGAAGCACCACCTCCCTTGACCTGCTGGTGAAGCTTTTTCTAACGCAGCCCAGGATGCTGTTGGCTGCCTTTGCCACAAGGGCACATTGCATGTTGTGTCCTGTATATTTATCACTTATATTGCATATTTATCATTTTCCTGTAGCATACATCATCTAGGAAGTCTTAATGTTTAATCTGTTCACACAGCCACCAGGGTAAGACACTCCAAATACCCACTTGGTAGAGCCACAGAATAAGTTGAGTGTAAGAACTTACAACACTTTCTGATGAAATTTCAGGCTATATTTGGGAAAAAAGTAAAAATGGATGCCTGAATTAGCTCCTGAAGTTAGGCACATAAACCAGTAGTTTGATTTTCTGAAAAGATTTAATTGAGCTATTTAACATGCCACCTGTATGTATTAGAAATCAAACTATGTGACAGACAGATTTGGACCTTTATACTCAGAAAGATACTTAGCTTGACTATCTGGAGGAGCAGTAGTAAAGTTAGATAATAAAGACATCAAGTAAATGTTTGCAAGTGTGGGGCCCTATTTCACCCTTCTGCACAGGCTGTGGTGTGGCATTGCCTGCAGGAAGGTGGGGATGCACTGGAGTTAGTAGGGCTCTGTATGGAAGGAAGATTCATTTAGGAAAAAAGTTAGGGTCAAGGTTCCTAAAAGTCTTGTGAGGCACCTGCATTTGTTGGGAGTACAACTTATTGTGCCTGGGGCCAGCTAGAAATATTCAGGTGTTCACTTTGGAATCTCCCCAGGCAAATCCTCATTCTCCTTCTGGTTTGAGTTTTTGGGGTATAGTTGTAGAATGTTTTCTAGATTTTTCTCTGTGAGCATGACCTAAGGCTAAAATCTTAGTGGAAACTTCCACAATGCCTCTGCTAGTGAAGCAAAATTATTAAGGAAAAAATTTCCAGCTCCTTCCATACGACTGCTTATTTCAGTTCATGCAGACAGATTTTCTTAAGCCAATTTTGAGCAGTACTGGTCCACGCTGACACTAAAACTCTTAATTAGAAGGGCTAATGAAACTTTGTCACTTCTGTTCCCTATTAGGGACTGTGCTAAGGAAATACTAGGCAAGACCTGCTAAATGTATAAGCATAAGAAAAAACACAGGTGGTCTGCTTTCTCATATTGTCACTGAAAATTGGGAATAAAACTCCTTAACACTGGGTGTATTAAAGAGCAGGCATTACTTTATTTGGCCGGGTGCATGGGGGATCTCTCCTCTGTATATTCAATATTTCTAAGAACTAATAATATTTGCATAGTCTTTCACGCATGCGTTTGGAGTCCTTAGGAGCATCTTCAGGTGTCTTAGGTGGTCTCTGGTGGTCTCTCTTGATCTTTGCAGGAAGTGAACTTTTCTTGAACCTTTGGGCCCTTCTCCTTATATGGTCACAAATTGGCTCATCACTGCCACTTGCCACAGTTTTGGTTGTCCTTGTCTGGTTTCTGCTAGTACTTATCTATGTCTCACGATGTGCTCGTTAACTGTGACCTTGTATGTGATGTACTCATTAGCTTTGGCCTTGTATGTTTGACGCATGCTTGATTAATCCAGCAGTTTATCTTACAACTATTTACAACAATTCCCCCCTTTGATACTTCCAAGATTCTTTTCTTGGGAGTCTCATAATTCATGTTTGTAGTAATACATGTTCTGTTCTGGAGTTCTACATAAGACTTTACAATATAGAGTGAATAAAGGGACACACTGTATCATAACACAACTCAGTCTCATAACTCGTGTTCATAGTAATACATGCTCTGTTTTGGAGTTCTACATAAAACTTTGCAACATAGAGTGAACAAAGGAACACACTGTATCAAACACAACTCAATATACATATTACTACTATTCCCACTATAACTAAAAATATTTCCCTAAGCCACTGTAGGTTGGGCAACCAGGAGGTGAGCCAATCCCAGTTCCACCAGGGTTTTTCTTTTATCTTTTTCCATTCTTGTACAGCCCTCTCAATTGATGATATTCCAGATTGTTGGATCTTAAAATCATCTTCTGTATAACTGCAGCACTCTTTCCCTATGATGACACAAGTACCTCCTTGACTAGCTAATATATAGTCTAAAGCCATTCTGTTTTGTAAAGTCATCATCCTAACTTGCAGTAGTTCGAGTGAAGTGCTTAATACTTTGACAGTTTCATTAGCCAATTGTTCAACTAGAGCACTCATTTATATATGTTTCATACTTTCTGGCTACACACATGCGGCACATTACATACAAGAACCTACTCCCCTCACTAATTACTGGTTGATCACTGATGTCTATCATCCTTCTATGTCTAGTGTGTCCTTTGGGTATGGTTTTTGTAACTCTAAAGGGTGGAGCCAGTATTCCCATATGACAGGAACCGTACCATCCAGAAGGAAGCCATTTGTATGCATTGTCTCCACATATCCAATAGGTTCCGGCATTGGCAAGTAAAGCTGCTTTTCCTTCCCTCCACAGTTTACTCATAGATGGAAGGATATAATCAACAAACTGGTCTGATGTGCCATTCGGATGGAGGAATGGTATGGTGGCATTTTGGGTAGGAGTTAGATAATATTTACAAGTACTGTTTCCAGCTTTCCATGATTGTTTCCAGGAATCATTTTTGTTTATACTGAAACACTCAAACCCTTGCTCTCTATGGTTTCTTACTAGTATGGGCTGAGGTTTTTCAGTGGGGAAATAATTTGGTTGATTGCCAAAGTTAATCATACTTTGATTTACCATCAAGGTACAGTTTTGATACACTGCATCAGATGCAGTTATGTTCTGTTTTGTTAACCAAAAAGAATACATCTCAGGCCAACTTAAGGGGATAACTTTCCAAGGAAATCCTGTCCCTTTTGTCATTACTTGTGAACATACCCAACAATCAGTCATATTCACCGCCTTTGCAAAGCTTATCTTTAAATTCTCATAGCTATTTTTCATGTCCAACCCCATCGATAATAGCGGCCCCTTTTAATACACTCAACTCTAGAATGTACAACACAAGAAGCATCATTGTCTCTTTGTCAGTTTTGCCCGCAGATCTTCTGCTGATTTTATTTTCCACTGAGGTTCATTAGGTTCTGGAGCTGGTTTTATCCGAGTGAAATCTACCCATGAATTTACTTGGTCTACCTTTACTGCTGTATGGGTAGTCAGAAGAACTTGCAAAGGTCCTTTCCATTTCTCTTTGAGTGGTTCATCTCCCCACGTCTGGACATATACCCACTCTCCTGGATGATAGGGATGTACCTGGACGTCCAAAGTTATTGGAGAAGCTAAAACAATAAATTGATGTAAAGATGAAAGTATCTTCCCAGAGATATTACATACTCCTTTAAATAATGATTTCCTTTTATTGGCTTTCCCCGTATTTTCATGTCCAACCCCATTGACAATAGCGGCCCCTTTTAATACACTAAACTCCAGAATGTACAACAGAAAAAGTATCATTGTCTCTTTGTCAGTTTTACTTGCAGACCTTCTTTTTTATTTTCCACTGAGGTTCACTAGGTTCTGGAGCCGGTTTTATCAGAGTGAAATACACCCATGAATTTATTTGGTCTACCTTTACCGCTGTATGGGTAGTCAGAAGAACTTGCAAAGGTCCTTTCCATTTCTCTTTGAGTGGTTCATCTCCCCAGGTCCGGACGTATACCCAATCTCCTGGATGATAGGGATGTACCTGGACGTCCAAAGTTATTGGAGAAGCTAAAACAATAAATCGATGTAAAGATGAAAGTATCCTCTCCAGAGATATTACATACTCCTTTAAATCATGGTTTCCTTTTATTTGGCTTTCCCCTGGAATGATAGTAACTTGATAAGGTCTCCCATAGAGGATCTCAAACAGGCTCACCTTTTCCTTAGAATTTGGCTGAATTCTGACTCTCAATAAGGCTAGGGGAAGAGCCTGCGGCCATTTAAGTGATGTTTCCTGACAAAGTTTACTCATTTGTCTTTTTAGACTCTGATTCATTCTTTCAACTTTCCCACTGGATTGTGGCCTCCATGGAGTACGGAAATCCCATCTGATTCCCAGTATTTTAGACAAGTTCTGTACGACTTCTGCTATAAAACGTGGTCCTCTATCTGATGACATCCCAAAGGGAACCCCAAATCGGGGTATTCTTTCTTTTAACAATACCTTAGCAACTTCCAACTAGCTTTGTCGGTGCGACAGGGAAATGCTTCAGGCCACCCAGAAAACGTATCAATTAGGAGCAGCAAATACCGGTATCCTTCTTGTCGAGGTAGCTCAGCAAAATCTACCTGCCAGCAGTCTCCAGGACTGTTTCCCTTTTTGAGAACTCCTGGGGGGGGTCTTTTATAGGAATGTGGATTATTTTGTAAGCGGATTTCACACTTACCCACTACGCTCTTAACAATTCCTGTCATCCTTACACTAAGTACCTGATCTTTCAAGGCATTTACGAGGGCTTCTGCACCCCAGTGTGTTGCTTGATGTTTGTCTTCTGCCAGCTGCCTCATTACTGCCTGGGGTACTATTACTTGTCTATCTGGTGTTATCCACCACCCTTCAGGGTTTAGGTGGGCTTCTAATAGTTCGGCCAATTGGTTATCTTGGTTCTGATATTCCGGGGTTACATTTGGAAGGTTCACATACCTCGACGGAGCAACAATCAGGATGCTTTCCTCTGCTGTCTCTTTTGCTACTTAATCCGCTAATCGATTCCCTGTATTGGTTGATGTTTGTCCAGACTGATGAGCTTTGCAATGCATTATGGCTACTTCTATTGGTAGCTGAACACTGCCTAACGGTTGTTTAATTATATCCCCATACGTGACAGGAGATCCCTGTGCAGACAGCAGTCCTCTCTCTTTCCATATAGCTCCATGAGCGTGTACTACCCCAAACGCATCTTTGGAATCAGTCCGTATGTTGACTCTTTTATCCTTAGATAGTTCTAAGGCTCTTTGGAGTGCCACTAACTCTGCCTTTTGAGCAGATGTGTTCCCAGGTAGCGGACGAGCTTCCACAACTTCAGCCCGAGTTACGACTGCGTCACCAGCCACTCTTTTCCCTTTGCACATAAAACTGCTTCCACCTGTGAGCAGTTCCCAGTCGGGATTCTCTATTGGGGTGTCTTTCAAATCTTCCCGGCTTGGATAAACTTGCTCAATGGTTTGTAGACAGTCGTGTGATATTTCTCCTCCTGCTGATGGCTCAAGAAACATAGCAGGGTTGAGAGCAGTCGTCGTTTTCAATTCAACGTCTTCTTGCTCCAAAAGCACCACCTGGTATTTCAGCATCCTACTTGGAGACAGCCAGTGACTGCCTTTTTGTTCTAGAACAGCTATAACCATGTGGGGTACGTAAACAGTCATTCTTTGTCTCTGAGTCACAACTGCATAACCAGCCACTCTTTTCCCTTTGTGCATAAAACTGCTTCCATCTGTGAACAGTTCCCAGTTGGGATTCTCTATCGGGGTGTCTTTCGAATCTTCCCTGCTTGAACAAACTTGTTCTGTGGTCTATAGACAGTCATGTAATATTTCTCCTACTGATGGCTCAAGAAGCATGGCAGGGTTGAGGGCAGTCGTCCTTTTCAATTCAATGTCTTCTGGCTCCAAAAGCACAACCTGGTATTTCAGCATCCTACTTAGAGACAGCCGGTGACTTCCTTTTTGTTCCAGAACAGCTATAACCATGTGGGGTACGTAAACAGTCATTCTTTGTCCCATAGTTAGTTTTCAGGCTTCTTGGATTAGTAATACCGTGGCGGCTACTGCTCTGAGACAGGCCGGCTATCCCTTACTTACGTTGCCCAGCTGTTTGAAGAAATACCGTACAGCTGTTTTCCAAGAGCCTAATCTTTGAGTTAATACTCCCAATGCGAAATGAAGGCGTTCATATACAAAAAGTTCAAAAGGTTTAGTCAGGTCTGGTAAACCTAAAGCAGGGGCTGTCATCAAAGCCTTCTTAAGAGACTGGAAGGCTGTTGTACATTCAGGAGTCCAATACAATACTTCTTTAGATTCACTTAAAGTTTCATATAGGGGTCTCACAAGCAGCCTGTAATTAGGGATCCACAACTGACACCATCCAGCCATTCCTAGGAAGGCACACAGTTCTCGCACAGATCTTGGCTCTGGTGTCTGACAGATTGCTTCGCTTCTTTCTGTTCCCAAGCTCCGTTCTCCTTGCGATATGGTGAATCCCAAGTATAAGACTTGAGCTTTTGCTATTTGCGCCTTCTTCCTTGACACTCGGTAGCCAGCTTGCCCTAGGAAATTTAATAAACTGATTGTCGAACGGATACATTCCTCTTGTGTGGATGCGGCGATCAGAATATCATCCACATAAGAGAGGAGAGTTAGATCTTAATTTTCTTTCTTCCACACTTCTAATTCTTTTGCTAATTGATTTCCAAACAATGTAGGACTATTTTTAAAACCTTGGGGCAACACAGTCCAAGTAAGTTGTGTTTTTCGGCCTGTACTCGGACTTTCCCATTCAAATGCAAACAACGCCTGACTTCCTGCCTCTAGAGGTATGCAGAAGAAAGCATCCTTTAAATCTAAGACTGTGAACCACTTATCATTCTCCTTGATCGTATTCAATAATGTATATGGATTGGCTACGACAGGGTGTATATCCTGCACTATCTGATGGATAGCCCTAAGATCTTGTACTAGCCTATATTCGTCTGAATGAGGTTTCTTTACTGGCAAAATAGGGGTATTATAGGCTGATTGACATTCTACTAGCAATCCATACTGTATAAAGTTATTAATCAATTTTTCCAATCCCCTTCTTACTTCTAATTTTAAAGGATATTGTTTTTGTCTTACTGGTCTGGCATTAGGTTTTAGTTGTATTCTTACTGGTTCTGCTGCTCATGATTTCCCTGGGATTTCGGTGGCCCAAACCAGCGGAGTAATGGCATTCTCTACCTCTTCCAGAATCCCTTCTTCCGCCTTGGGTTTTTTAGTTGTATTCTTACTGGTTCTGCTGCTCATGATTTCCCTGGGATTTCGGTGGCCCAAACCAGCGGAGTAACGGCATTCTCTACCGCTTCCAGAATCCCTTCTTCCGCCTTGGGTTGCTGTAACATAAGAACCTGGGCTTCCAGGGCCTTACTTTCTGGAATATGGATTTGTACTCGCCCATTTTCAAAAGTTATTTGTGCATTCAGTTTACTCAGGATATCCTTGTCTAACAACGGCATTGGGCATTCAGGCACGTATAAGAATTGATGTGTCAACCATCGCCTACCTATTTTAAATTGTAATGGCTGGAAAAACGGCCGGTTTTCCCCTTTCCCAGTGGCACCAACTACATTTACAGTATCTTGACTAAAACTCCCTTTACAAGTATTTAAAACAGAATATGCTGCTCCTGTGTCTATGAAAAAATCTGTCCTCTCATTCCCCAGCGCCAGGGTAACCAGGGGCTCAGCTGGGGATGACTCCCCCGGTCCTCTCCATGCCTCATCTAGAGTCAACAGTTTTACAGCCTGATCAGGGGTAATCCTGTTAACTCTTCTCCCTCACGGACACTCTCATTTCCAATGTCCCTTTTTCCCTACAAATAGCACATTGATCCTTGTCCAGAGGTCGGTGCTGGAATCTGTTTCCTCTATCGCCCCCCCGATACCTCACTCCTCGCAATCCTTGTTCTGTTAGTGCAGCAATCAACTTCCTTTCCTGATTCCTCCCAATGACCTCCCTGCTGTTATACACCTTCCAAGCAGCTTCTAATAATTTGTTAAGATTCCTGGAATCTTCTCCTTGTAATTTCTGAAGCTTCTTCCTGATATCTGGTGCAGACTGTCCTACAAACAAAGTTACCAATTGCAAAGCATCCCCTTCCTTTTCAGGATCTAAGTTTGTGTACTTCTGAGCTGCAGACATTAATCGTTCGTGAAAGTCAGAGGGAGATTCTTCCCTCCCTTGTATCACCTGGTACAATTTGGACAGATTAATAGCTTTTGGAATAGCATGTTTTATACCAAACACTATCAATCTCTGGTATCTGGTCAATAATTCGCGTTAAGCTGGGTTGTTAGGATCCCATCAGGGATCCGCAGGTGGAAAATGGTCATTCACAGTTCCTGGTTGGGCACTCTGAGCATGTATTCTTTCTGCCTCTTCTTTAGCTTTAGCTAATACATTAGTTTGCTCATCTAGAGTTAACAAAGTATCCAACACC
>NW_008795918.1:2086229-2140928 GCF_000699145.1 Aptenodytes forsteri
TCTCCTGCCTTTGCAACTCCCACCTCCTTTGCCCTGGGGCCACTAGTAAATCTACATCCTCTTCCTCCGATTTTCCATACTTAACACAACGCTCTCCAATACTACAAGCAGAGCAACATCTCCTTGGTTTCTTTCCTTGATCCTTCTCTAAAGTCAGAACCATAGCGTTGTTCGGCACTAAACAACAACCTTTCTGCCATTCCGGTCAATTTCGCAATGTAAAGAACAAATCAACATAAGGCACTTCATTCCATTTCCCTTCATGGTGGCAAAATAACATTAATTGTAATATAGTATTATACTTCAAAGTCCCATTCTTTGGCCATCTTTCTTGGTCTTCCAAAATATACAGCGATTACAATATTCAATCAATTGCTTCCTTGTGAGGGTGTCATTCCCAACATCCTTCCAGTGCTTTAATAAACATCCCAGAGGTGACTTTTTCAAAATTCCCCTTTCTAAGGATTGTCCAGAACCCCATGATACAACAATTACAGACAACAATTACAGACAATTAAGAATATCAGACATGTTCACACACTCTCACAACAACACACACTTCTGCGGATATACTCACATCCTCACACTTTTCCACGGCTGGCACTTGTTACCAAGTAACATGTGCAAACAAGCCTTCCCTTACACGGCTGGCACTCCAGGCATCCCCATAATAACGTGCAAACAAGCTTTCTCTTTAACTGGTTTCCCTTTTAGTCCCTTACGGACTGGTTCCCTTAGAAGTAATGCCTTATAATCCCAAGGCATTTTGCATTGAACTCACCGGATCAGGGGATCAGAGGGTCTCCCCGAAAAAAGCTTCGGTGGCACCGGAGTCCTCTCGATCCCAAGAATCTGTCGAGCGTCAGATGCGGAGTCCCATCTGGGTCACCAAATTGTCACTGAAAATTGGGAATAAAACTCCTTAACACTGGGTGTATTAAAGAGCAGGCATTACTTTATTTGGCCGGGTGCATGGGGGATCTCTCCTCCTAGCATGCACACCGTATGCTGCATCAACTGTCCCTTATATGGTTCTGCGATACACATATTCATAATAATTTCTTGGAAAAATCATGCATATTCATTATATTTCTAGGAACTAACTATAATATTTTCATAGTCTTTCACGCGTGCGTTTTGAGTCCTTAGGAGCAGCATCTACAGGTGTCTTAGGTGGTCTCTGGACGTCTCGTGGTCTTTGCAGGAGGTGAACTTTTCTTGAGCCTTTGGGCCCTTCTCCTTATATGGTCACAAATTGGCTCATCACTGCCACTTGCCACAGTTTTGGTTGTCCTTGTCTGGTTTCTGCTAGTACTTACCTGTCTCTCATGATGTGCTCGTTAGCTTTGGCCTTGTATGTTTGACGCACGCTTGATTAGTCCCGCATTTTATCTTACAACTATTTACAACAACATGAAGCAGATATTTTAAAAGAATTGACCACAAAAGTATAGAAACAATATAATGCCTGTGCTCTGAAAATCTAGTTACTTGGATCTTGATTGCTAAGGTTTGCTTACACAGGCAGACCTGTTATGGTTAATGATATCCGATGAAGTAGTAAGGATCCATCTAAGAGAAGTGGCTAGGAGAATGAGTTTCCATTTTAGTAATTATTTTTGAGAAATGTGAATAATTACTATGAGTAACGTGAAAAAAATCTGTGCTCTTATCCTCTTGTTGCCTATATGCCCTCCTGGTTTCTCCAGATGAGAGATTAGTTTGTCCGAAAGGGTTTACAGACTTAACATTCTAGTGACAGTTATTTATGGTAACCAAAGGTGATGCTGGTACTTCTGCCCAGAAATCCTTATACAGTGTGTTCATAATGCAACTGTTAACAGATAATTAAAGCTAATATATAAGATGGTATACAGACTTCCATCTTCATCCCAAATGCTACATGGGAGAGCATGAAAATTAGTCCATATCTTAGCCAGAATTCAGATACACACAATTACCAAAATAATGAAATGGGCTCTCTTTTGGTTATAGGAAATAATGATATACATAACATGTTGTTCCCACTTAAAATAGAAAGCACCAACCTATTCCTACTTTCAAGAAGATACAAGAAATCTTCCACAGCATACTATAAATTTTAATGGTAGAATGATTGCTCTGAGTTTGTTTCCAATCTTTGTCATGTGGCTATTGCAATATGTAAGCAGATTCAATAAACTTCAGTGAATCAATCCTTACAAATTTCACCCAGTGTAGGCATGAAATACACTTGTCCTGTTCTCTGTGATGCCGCATTCCTCCATTCTTCTGTTTTCTTATTCTTTACAAGTTTTTGCTTGCCATGCTTTCTATCATTGTAGAGGGAAAGACCTTTTCTTTTTACATTCTCTTCTTACCACATCTAGTGGTCTTTCCCTACAGCAGCCCTCACTGTTTTCATATAGTGAATCAGCCATGAGCCAAGCGCTGAGTTGCTAGCCTGTCTTACGTGCCGGCGCTGTGCAGTTCACTGCTCACTTTTGCTGCCTACTATAGGTTGGGCAGGGAGGTAAAGTGCATAGTGTTTTTTTCTGACTCTGCAGAAGTCTACCCATATATCTCGGAGTTTGGCAGAAAGAATGTGTATCATGGTTGATTAGCAGTGATGAAAGACATTCATATCAAAATTAATTCCTCTGGAGAGAATTAATGGCTTATTCACCATTTCAGTCTCTCTGAGCTGCCATACAGACCTTTGTGGCTGCCTGCAGAGTGGTTAGTTTCATCTATCAGAAGCAACTATATCTGCAGTTTCTAAGTAGAAAGGGTACCACTGCAAAAGTAATCTTTATTACAATCAAAGTACTTTTTCTGGAATCAGCTATGTTTCATTGCCTTTATAGCTCATACACTAATCCTGTGCTTTCATTCAGAGCGTATACAAACAGCATAGAAGATAATATAATTCTGGCTATATGTATTTTCTCAGACCAAGAAAATACGTTCTACTTTGTTTTAATCATACCATTTAAATTAAAGCATTTTAACAGATACTTCACCAAAATTCTAGGTGAAGATCAACTGTCTGGTGATGTGACAATAATATCTTTAGCCAAGTATCTAATATATATGAATTTCTATGTGTTCATATGTATCAGCTGTAATATTTCATGGTACTTCAGATATCTTCAGAAAAACACGCTTCTTGCCCAACTAATGTGCAATGTGCATATATACGTATTTGCATATCTGTGTATTATATCTTATATTTGAATTTCCTTTTAAACATTTTTCAGCTGCATATGCATTCAAATTGCTAGTTTGCATTTTGGCAGAGGATTGGAATAGCTGTGAAAACACCTGTTAAATACTGATAGGAAACTCCTTTGCAGTTGATATGCAGCTATGTCTTTCACTATTGAGAGAATGAGCCAGACCTGGCTCATCATTCTTTCAGGTATACTAACACTTAAAGGACTGAGTTACCTGTCTCTGTGGGAAGTGTGCACAGAGAAATTCCCAGCGGCTACACAGTGATGAATGGCTAGGTCTTGACTCATAGTTTTATTAGCTTATTAGGGGCAACAGTTCAAAGGAAATTACAGCTATTATGCTCCATTGTAAGTACTAAACCATTTACTTCTGCTGAAATTCCTACTGATGCCTCTGCCTGCTAGCATCCATCTTTTGTGTATGTATGGATATTCAGGAGAGCATAAGGTAGAATAAATTACTCTCTCGGCAATTTACTGAGTTGTATGAAAGTGAGAATAAAAGCTTTTCAGCATGAAAAATAAATCCTTGTTCTTCTTCTATCAGCTGTGTGGAGAAGCTACTGAAATAGCAGGATATGTGATCTCATTTCTGTTTTTTTCATTGCTGAAATAATTAGGGTGTATAAAGAATTAAGAACTACGGCTACTGTTTAAAACACCTTTTTCTCTTGTTCTGTTTTTCGGTGGAAATGGGTTTTGTTTAATGATGCAGTCTGTCTACCTGTCAGTCCTTTCCAATGTCCCTATTGGCCACTTTAAATGAAGAGTAGGAGTTGCAGAGCAAATAATCTGGCAGTATTAGGAAAACTGCTGAATGAATAGATGAGGATGACTCAAACGAATGGCCCTACTGAAGGAAAGTTGGGGAGAATTCAGCCTTTGTATAGCATGTTTGAAAGCAATAGACTGAAAATTCAGTATGTGTTGGCTCTGCGTACTGGAGCCAGCATGTGCTGTCTCTGTCCTGGTCTGGTTCACAGAGGACATGGTGTGTAGGGAGGGCTGGAATTACTTTAATAGAAAAGTTAAGAACAAAGGACCCGAGTCCATAAAAAACCTTAGGTAGTTCTGCTGTTCGTGGAACACATAATTAAATGACAAGCAAAATTTCTGTGCTTTGCAGTTTGTCTAAGTATACAAGAAAAACTTGTGGCTTAAGGAAGCTGTACGCTGTCTGGTATAAATCAATATAAATTGGGAAATCTATTTGGGATTTAAAAGAACACACAGTGGCCCAGGAAGTGGAATAGAAGAGGATTTTCTTCCTTAAAAAAATGGACCAAAGCTCAGCCTTCTAACCATTTCTGCAGTCTGAGGTTTGTCTGGCAGTGAAATTATGAAATTTTGGCTTGTGCATGCTTGTATCTCAATTTTCCTTCTCTCTCATTCTTTTCCTTGGAATATTCTGTCTGTGTGGATGGGTACTGCAATGTATTCAACATGAGACTAACTTCTGCCATCCCATTTATTAACTTTGATTGCTGCGTGCACAAAAATGAGGTCAGAATTGGCCTCAGACAGTATCTTTGCACCATGGGTTTCAGGAATTTATACCACATCCTCTGTTCTAGTTTTTCTTTCCAAAAGTGGTTTGAGACACTGCTTGCATGGTACATTACACAAATAGGAAGGAAATAGGTCCTCAACTTGAAATTAGTTATTTGTCAAAGAACAATATTTGCTTAGGTGGAGCACTGCAGAAGCTCAGGACTCTGCTAGTTCATTTGTTTATGGGATGCTGATCTAAAAAGGTATTATTCAAGTGGAATACGGTTATATGAAATGAGGGACAGATTCAGCTGTGTGACTTCCAGTGGATACAGATTCTTCAGCTTCCAGTAATATTCTCCAATAGTTAATGACAATGGAAAGTATGCAACAGGCAACATTTGTGAACGTACAGTATCAGGTCTCTAAAGGCAACTCTTCATTCCTCTTAATGCAAATAATCCTGTTGCAGTCAGTGCGTAACTTGGATAAGGAATATCCCTTTTATTTGCAAATAGACTTGGAAGATTTCAGCACATGTAGTATAGATACTGTAAATAAAGGTATCTCTCAACTTAAATCATTATCATTCAAAGTATTTAAGCACATGCTTTTGTTCAGCTTTATCAAAGGACTTGTCTTTAAGTAAGTGCAGGCAGAAAGTTACATATACACTTGTGTGATATGGAGAATTGAGGTTTTTGCTATTTGCTGCATACTTGAAATCTTGAATTTTTATCTTCTAGGGCAGAAATGTAGTCAAGTAGCAATGCTAAATACGTCTCCAGATTATGCCTGTAACAGTCTGTTTGAATCAAAGCAACTCCTGTTGATATGTCAGGTAAGAAGATCTCTTATTTTTTTTGTGTTCCTAAATCCCTTTTAGCCCTTGTCCCAAAAGAAACTTCTGTCTGACTAGAAGAAAGATGGGGCTTATTTCCCACTTGTCTGGTGTATCTGCCACTGGTTTTCGCTTTTTCCATTTGCAGACCTTTGCTATTGCAAGTACCAGTAGTGAATTCAGACTTACTGATGATAGGTTTACTTTTTTCTTATCTTTCTTGGATGGCTATGACATTGTCCATAGATTTGCAGACCTGACTGGAGATTTACTGACTAAATTGGGAGTTAGGAGTCCCTCCTGTGATAATTTTGTAAGAAGGGTTGAACATATGTTTTTTTAATCGAAGTGGATACTTCGTAATAACATTAAACTTGATGGAAGATGTTTGCATGAATGGTGAGATTTGCACATCTACCAGAAGAAGGTAGCTATCTAATTCATATGTACGGTTTGAATACCACCAGTGAGGTGAAAAGACAGTCATCTACTAAAAAGACACTGCTATATCAGGTGATATTAATCCACCAAGAATTTTAATTAGATAATGGAAATAACTAAGTATAAGAAAGCTTGTATCTTAGTAGGATTGTCTGAGTGCTACTTTCAAAAGCTAGAAATAAAAAAAAAATAGTATTAATGTTATATAAGCATTATTTATTTAAATATTCGATAGACTGGTATTTTACCACAGTCTTTACTGTGTCAACATCAAAACAGCTCTTCTATTCAAAAAGAGTCAGAACTTTTTTCTTACACTAGAATAGAGACATGCAGGATGGGGACATAGCTGTTTTCAGATGCATATGATTTTTTAATTAGTCAGGTCAAATATTAAAATGGCACAAAGCCAATCAGTGGAATTAAGGTTTCTCCTTGGGGAGAATGCTTTTATTATGGCGGCAGTATAAAACTTTTGCCCTTACTATTCATTTTTTCTTGTTGAAGTACTTGAGATTTGCAGCTCACATAAGTGGTTTTTTGTCATACCAACTCAAAGTTGCTTTTTAAATTCTTCTGTTTGATAGACAAATAAGACTTGCCTTTTTTCCTTTAAAAGGCATTGTTTTGATATTTGACATGCACAAACATGTGATATTGATAATAAAGCAATATGTGAATGTCAAGAACCATCTAATACTAACATTCTAACATTCAGTGCCCGAACAAAATAAACTGTTACTGAGTTTCGTTCAGTACCAAAACCAGCAGCATAAAATGCTAATTGTATTCTGAAAAGGTTTTATTTCCCTCCGAATTTTTTTTAGTTAATTTCTTAGTATATTACAGGCTTTCTTAAAATAAGAAAATTTCTAAGAGTTGTAAGACCTTGTAAATTTCTTTAAAACCTCTTATCTGAGATCAGGTTGGAGGGGAAAAAAAAAAAATCAAGTTATTGATGTGTTTTCCAAATGTGGATTCATGTGGAATACGTTGTCTTGACTTAAAATGCTTCTTTCCCCTTTCCTAGTACTTCACAAACTCTGCATTATCTCACTCTTATGTTGGAATTATAATTCCTGTTTTGTGGAGCTACTAGACCTTTCCTTCAAACAAAAAAATCACTGAACTCATTACCGAAATATCCAAAGCTAAGAGTACCATTTTGCAAAGCAGTTGTTTCAAATGACTTTAAATAACTTTAGCAAAAGTCAGATATTATTTCTAGCATCTTTGTTGAGAGTCTTTAGTCCTCAATCAAGAAAACTCTGAGGTAGGACACTCTGGTGTCTGCTAAAACTTAGACTTGGTTACTGAAACAGTGTTGAAGCATCAGTGGAATGATGTACCGTTTTGGCATTGTGATTCTGACCTTTTTCTGGTCTGATATATTTTTGCTTAATTAAGCTTATACAGTTAAATCTAAAAGTTGTTTTCTGTAAAATAAAGAAATTGAATTATGTCTTTTATCCTCTTTCTTCCTTCCCTTTTGACCTATTTTTCTTTGGTTTTCCTTTTCCCCTCTTTCTTCTGATGTAGCTGAGCATCTGACTTTGTCCTAGGAACTAGTGTGTTTCTTGAGCAGGCTGGCAAATGAAGTCTCATTCAAAGAAAGGAGTTGTTTTTTTAAGGAAGGATTTCAATTTACTGGCACTTTAACCTGATGTAGCAGTTCTGTCTTCCCAATGATAAGGTCCAAGAGGTAGGAACTGCAACACTTTATTCCATGAATAAAGTGTGCAAATTCAGTGTAGTCAGCAATGCTCGCTCTCAGCCTAATGTGAAGTCAATTAGTCTATGGAGTAACTCCCACGGAGTTCAGTGAGGCTTTTGAGCATGCTTGCTGAAAGACTTCTAATTCCTTTTGTAAGATTGTTATTCAGACAGTGAGAGCAAGTGAGGAGGTCCATTGGTCATCTTAGTTAAATAAAACAATTTGACTTTGTAGTAAAATCTAAACAGATTATTGACAGCCATTAAAAAGTACAGGAGAGAGACTTAAAAGGTCTTGGTTTCTAGGAGGAAGGTGAGGCGAGTACATGGTCTGAGTTCTGAGAAATAACTTACTAAATAACTGTTGAGTCATTATGGAAAAGGAACAGAATCTTCCATATGTTTCATATGAGACCAGGCAGGCGTCACTCCCTGCTTTACAAGTAAATCTGCTTAGAATTGAAAATTCTTGTTCAAGACTGGCATTTATCATTATTTTCTCAGCCATCAGCTCCTGAGAAGAAAACATTGAGAGAGAAGCTTCTCTAAGCATTTAAGTTATTTTCCCCATGCAGAGAATTTTGGCTAAATCATCACTGTTGGTTTTGTTTTTATTTTAAATTTCTATGCGAATCTGCTAATTCCTAATTTCATCCTGAATACTTTATGAAAAATACAGATATGCTTTCTCCCAAATAGAGTAAAAATCTGTGCTACAAGGCACACCACTTCGAAATAATACAGAAGGTTCTTTTTTTATGTTAAAATGTAACCATAAGCAAACTTTTGTCTGCAACAGATTAAATTAACTGTCATTAGAAATTTAGATAAAGGACAAACAAGTAAAAATCAGTAGTGTTCCTCATTTCCAGATCTGAAGTATTATTCAATGAATGTCTGTTAAACTGATGTGTTTTAATATTTCAGGTCTAGTGTTTGCAAGGGAACCTGAAGGAAGATAATTTTCTTTCATTCCGTAACAAACACAAGTAAACTTTTCATGACATTAAATAACTAAGGAAATGACAAGCAAATTCATACAGGCTGTATTCACAGAAGGACAATAAGAAGTCAGGCTATGTCACTTAATCAGAGGACGAAAGTTCATAAAATACGTTTTATGTTTAGGATTCCAAAATGTTATAAATGAAAGTAAACGATGAACAAAGATGACAGAATGGTCCTTTTAGAAGGTCCTGTTATAAACTTGAGCTACAGCGTCACTGTGAGTGAACTTCTATCAGTAAAGTTTAATACTGCAGTGGATTCCATAGGATAGTTCTGTTTTATGTAATAGCTATTATATTTGCCTGTATTGCATCTAATATTTATTAGCAGATACAGGATTTTCAGTCAATGTCTTTCTCTCTCTGGATTTTCCACAATCCATTTAAAAAAAAGTGATCTCTACTTTCTAACTCTTGATGTCTTACAATGTCATATTGCTTGTGGGTGGACTTATCAATATAAGAATCCTTTAGTCACTATTGCTGAATTTTAGTAAATAATATAAATGACAAAATGCCTGAATACTCTAAAGCTCTTATTTGGAATACTCTTTGGTCAAGGAAATGCATAAAAATGTCCAAACTAATCAGATTTTGAATTTTAATTGGAACCTAGCACTGCAGTGAAACGAAATTGAAGAGTACTGTGAAATCTGCCAATGAATTTCCAGAGCATCAGAGATTCTGACACTGCCACTACTGAGAACCTGATTTTATTGGTTGTATGATTGCTCAGGATACATGCAACTTGTGAGCAAATGTAAGCATGGAATAGAAACTCAGGCCACTTTATCAAATGCAAACCTGTATGATGACACTGAAAGTTAATGTGAAGAAAACTTTCCACAATTCTGGTTTCTAGAATGGCTTTTGGGAAAGAGGTCTGTGCACCTGCAGTAAGGTTGAAAACAACCATGACAGGCATTCTGCTCTAGGACTTAAAGCTAAAATTCTGTAAAACCTAGTAGCTTTTGGTTTGTCTCCCAAGCTTTGCTTTGAATTTTAGGGTTTTGAAAACAAATACGTGTTGGGGGAGGAGGGAGGGAAGAGGTGAGAGGAAAGGGGCAAGGAGGAAAGAAAAGTCTCCAGACGCAACTCGCTTGAAACCACTGTGTGTTATTTTGCTTCAAAAAAGGGGGTATGCAAAGTCTTGCACCTGTGGAATAGGAGGCTGGCCAGCTGGAAAGCTGCTTTGCAAAAAAGGCACTGTGGGTCCTGGTGGACACCAAGCTGACCATGAGCCAGCAGAGCACCCTCGTGGCAAAGGCCAGTGACACCTTCGGCTGTGCTAGGAAAAGTGTTGACAGCAGGTTGAGGTTTCCCCTCTACTCAGCACTGGTGATGCCACATCTGCAGTGCTGCGTCCAGTTCTGTGCTTTCCACTACGTGGGACATGGCCATACTGGAGCAAGCCCTGTGAAAAGCTGGCAACACGATTAAGAGACAGGAACATCTGTCATACAAAGAGAGGTTGAGAGAGCTGGGACTGTTTAGCCTAGAAAAGAGAAAGCTCAGGGGGATGTTATCAATGTGTATAAACACCTGATGAAGTGACTAAAGATGACAAAGCCAGACTCTTCTCAGTCGTGTCCAGTGACAAGACAAGAGGCAATGAACACAGACTGAAGTACAGGAAGCTATGTTTAAATATAAGGAAAAACTTCCTTCCTGTGAGGGTGATGGAACACTGGAACAGGTTGCCTAGAGAGGTTGTGGAGTCTCCATACTTGGAGATATTCAGAAGTCCAGCTAGACGTCGTTGAGCAACCTGCCCAAGCTGACCCTGCTTTGAGCAGGTGGGTTGGTCTAGAGGTCTCCAGAGGCCCCTTCCAGCCGTAGCTGTTCTGTGATTCTCTTAATTCATCTCAAGCAAACAGATGTGAAACCTGAGACAAAGAAATATATTGCAGGCCATGTTGACCTGAAGTTAAATCTACCTGCGATGCAAAACTTTCCTAATCTTCTTACTCATTGATCTAAGGGCTTGTAATGACATTCAGGATGCTGTTTTGTTCTGTCAGGAGTTCCACATCCAGACTTCACTCAGCTGCATTTGGAATGAAAGTTCATCTTCAGAATAGCTGGTGGCATTCACAAGTGTCTCTAGCTGATATAGTCTTGCCCATTTGTGTTTTTCTGGGGAAAAAAAAACCAAACCAAAAAACCCCAACCAACAAACCCTTAATTGATTACAGATCCAACAGAGCGGTTGCTTTTTAAGAAGAATTTGGTGCCATCTTGTGAAGTTTTGTTTTTGTTAAATCTAACATTGGAAGCACAGTGACTGATAGCAATATGAATAGACAAATTTTGGCAGGATACTTTGCCAGAAGTGGCTGCCAGAAACCCACACACAGCAAGAAGATGACAGGATGGATATTTTCTGCCTACCTGGATCATGGGTTTCCCAAAGCCTCTGGTTTGGCTGTGTTCAGGCTTTTATGTTTTTAAAAATTTGGAGCAATAATCACCAGAATGCTTCTACGTGCATATCTCACAAAAAAGACTAATTGGTAGGACTGGTTTTACATAGCTTTAGCAAACACTACAGAATGTCTCAATAGGAACAGGCAAGGAAACAAATTCATATTATCCTACTTTAGCCACTTATAATAGGCAGCTAAATTCCGTGCAGAGTCAGTGACAGGATGCACCTCCAGCTGTTGATTTAAAGCCAGAGATCAATTTAGGAGACTCTCTAGCAAATGGATGCCTGATGTCAGTTTGGTGTGAACTGCTTCTCTAAACTGCCAGCAATTTTCATTGTGTCCCTTACTGAAATGGAGAAGCCGCAATTCTATGATCTATTTTTAAAGATGTAAATTCTTAAACCCAAGTTTATAAATGAAGCCATTAATGCAGCTAGACTCCTCAGCCTGTTTAGTACCAATTTATTTAATCTGAAAAATGTTCAGGGAAAATAAGCAAATATGGTACTGAGCTATCTTTCTCCCTTTAAATAAAACAAGGGTTTTGCATATACTTTAAAAATACATTCTTTCAGAACCTTAGATTTTATTGAGAATGGCAGTGTTTGGATCCATTTTAAGAAAAGTTATATGTGAATAACTTTCTGAGAGAAGAATACATGGTTTTCTTCTGTAATCACTGCTTTTAATTTTCTTAATGTACTTTTCACTGTTGTTTTGTCTGAATACATTTTTATTTTTGCTTTTCCAGACAGGATCCTGCCACAAGCATTTTTAAATCAGACATTAATAGCATAGTTCACAGTTGTTACTGCCAGTGCTCAAACACAAATACTGCATTTGTGTTTGGAGGAAAAAGCAAACATCAGATCTTAATTATGTGCATTTGTGCTTTCTTCTGCATTTAATCTGGCATAAGGAGTTTACATCACTATCAGTTAACTGTAGGTCTTTAACTATCAGGATCACCAGCTGTATGGTTTGCACCGGTGGGCTTTTTGTCCCTTTTTTTTGCTTGTTGTTCTTAAATGGCAGAATTGCCAGGGAAACTTGAAGCTTTGTATGATTCCTTTATCCGTAAGAAAAATAGTAGGAGAGACTTTTGTATTGAATGCTTAACTAAAATTAGTTGATTTATTTGCAGACCGTTTGCAAACAGCTTTTTGGGTTTCTTTATGGGATTCAGTATGATTAAGCAGGCTGAGCATTAGAGCAGAGATCAGAATTATGGAGTCCTGTCTTCATTTCTGTGACCAGCACTATAACCTCTCCTTTTTGCGTTCTTGTTTCTGAACAGACAAATGATGAGTGGTTTATCAGCTCTTTGGAGCATGGATTGGGTTTCAGTCTGTCTGTCACAATAGGACTGTCCTTTTGGCATTTGTAGGCACATATCTAGAGATAAGCTTTAAAACTTGAAAAACCTATATAGGTCATTCAGGCTTTGGATTGCTGATCAGTTGTTGAAAGCTGCTATTGTGATGCATCATTCTCTGATGGATCGCTAGAATCACATCACAGTTATTCCTTCTTCCATTTTGTAAGGTATGGGAGGTGCTGAACTTCAGCATGAGTAAACTCATGTAAAGACTTTTATTCTTTGCAAAGAACTATAAACAAAAATTCTTTATATGTTAAAGAAGATAAGAAAGGTCACAAAGAAAATTCTATTACTTGTTGTGGAGCTTGGTCAGATCTCATTTGTAGAAACAAGAATAGAATTGAGCCTATTATGCATTAAGTGCCAGAGAGTGCTCAGAGAACATCCAGCAAGGACTCTGATCAAATCACTACTCAGAATAAAAGAAATATCAGCTAAACCTGAGAAGGCTTGTGTGCCATGCAGAGCCCCAGGCCTTTATAAATAGAATTGCGGCAAGTAAACCAGGAATGCTGTTACCTGAGATTCCCAGTATTTACAAATTGTACCACTGAACAAAGTAAAACTTCAGCGTACTATTTTTGGGTTTATATAAATCCACTTACGCTTGTTTCTCATTTTAAAATCTGGTCTTCTAACATACTAGCATCTTGTTTTAGATTGGTATTGTAAACAGTTGAAATTATTTTTAATTATTTTGTAATATATTTAACAGAGAACATGAATCCGATATAGCTGGCAGTGAATGGCAGAAGGTTTAGATTTGGTTGACTCGTCCCCCTTTTCATAGAAATAGGAGTTAGCATTAATTCATTCAGTTAGAAGTTTGATTATAATCTAGAGACTCTTGTTAACAAGTGTTGGCTAAAAGGAGTGTTATAAGCAAGATGTTTTCATTTTGTTTGCAGCTGGGAAAGTTTTGTTAAGTGTGCTGTTGTGCCAAAGCCGTAGAAATAGTTCCTTTTTTTCTGCAGTGTGAAGTTGAGTCCAGCAGACTGAACATTAAGATCTTTCACGAGCAACAAACATTGGTGACTTGGAGAGATAAGTGCTCGTTAATTGTATTTTAAAGTTTTGGAGATTGATCAAAACAGAATCCATGTTCAAGATTTTTTCTAAAACACAATGATACGTCAATTTATTGTTGATCTTTTTTGGAGAAAAGTATATACCAATTATTACTCACCTCTCAAAAGAATTTGAGTAGATACATCTTATGCTCCATTTTTGAGTAGTGGAAAGAAGTTTAGTATTTATGAAATCAGCTCCTTTTTTTCTAGCTCTTTCATGCAGAACACTCAATAGGAAGACCAAGAGACCCACCTTTGGAAAAATGAATTATTATTTAGGTGTTACTTTATAGTATGGACAATGAAGCTGGTATGGGTGGATAAAAGGGGACGAATGAAGTACATCTTGTCTGTTTTCAATAAATGCCTTTCTGTGTACATCCAAAAGACCTTTATTTTTAGCACACTGAAACAAAGGAACAGAAGAAATACCAAAGTAAAAGCAAATTGTGTGTACATATTGGATATTTGTGATTAAGAAGGCACTTGGAGAGAATGAACTTTGAGAAATGAAGATAAACTGAACTTAAAATAAATACTAGTGGGACAAGTGGAGGCAATATCAGTCCAGGAACTCTTACCTGAGTCAGATGTGATGCCAGCAGGATAGGTTTGGAAAAGCTAGAACCCAATCTTAATTTTTTTTATGAATATGAAAGAACATGTAGAAGGAAAAGTGAGGGGTTTTGTTCTGACAAATCTGTTTTTCTAATGATTATAGGTATTGGAGCCAGCTCATATGTAATGAGGTGCAGTGTGACTATGGACGCTCAAGACTTGGCTACACAAAGAGAAATAGCGAGTGCTATCCAAGGCAGCAGTGCAAGTGGTTTGAAGGATCTGTGGATGATTGCTTTTCCTCACAATGTGAAAATTGAACTAACTTGTGGTGTGGAAAGCTTTAAAGATGACAATACACTGACTTTGCATGAAGACTGAATATATTTAATACTGTGTTCTTGAGAATGCTTCTTGTATGTCTGTCCTCAATCAGCAGAGGCTTGCTTTAGAGAATTGGCCCATGACCATGGAAAGAAGGCTGCTGGGATGGCACTAGTTGGAATCACTCCAGAGGACTGTAAGCGTTGTGCATCATGTGCATTAATGAAAGGCGCTGGATAATTTTGGAAGAGAGGAAGCAATTTCCATATTATTTTATAAGACGTATATATGTATAATCATATATCTTAAACATATGTATTTTAAATCTCAGCATTGAAAAACTTTGCTGTATTGAATTGGTGAAATATATGAACTTAAATAATCCTAGCTTGCCGTGTTTGGGGAAGCACAAATGAACACTGTGAATCTGGAATCATTCCATATTAATGATGGTGCTTTGTTCCAATGGTTTAATTAGGGAATGGTGTCACATATTGCCATAGAACATCAGGATTTATCTGCCCCTATCTGATGATCTTTTGGCTTTAGTAACAAATAAGAGCACAGTCCTCTTTGGAATGGCTTTGAAGGCATGAGATGAAAATATTATTCAAAGATGGATAAAATTAATATATCCTTTTAGAAATACGCACAGTGAAGTTAACTGACCTGCTCAAGATATATTAACAAAGTGTGTCAGCAGTCGAGAGCATTTAAATTTCCTGACTCCCAGCCCCTCTTCTTACTTCATTTTTTCCAGATCAGTCTACAGAATGGTGCTCTCACCAGTGACTGAGGTAGTCAACAGAGCTGAAATATTGTGTATATATTTTTCCTACAATGAGCTTTCTTCTTGTAAGTAACTTACTCCTTTAGGACTTATTGTTTTGGGGTTTTTTTAGATGAGAGGAAGAAAAAGGGAGTGAGGGAGATAAATAGGGAGGCAAGTTAAATCTGAAAGAAAACTTGGACATTTGTTATTGATACTTATACTTCAGAAGGAAATGGACATCACCATAAGTTAACAAAATGAAAACGTATGTATATTAAAAGGAGATTTTTGTTATTCTTGCCGTCAATAGAATGCCTTGAGTAACAATAGTTGGTTTCATGTCTAGGAATTGGGGTCAGTGGCCAGAAAGAGTTCATACAACAGATTTGTAAGAAATTTATCATTTCCTCTGGCTATCCAGAGCAAGAGTTCATATGTTATACCTACTTCAAATATGCTCATTTGATGATTTACTTTGTGGGATGTAAGATTGTCAGTCAGTGCATTAAATCCATGCTTTTTGGAGATGTTTTTGACCTTCTTTATTTACAGTTTATGTAGCAGTGGTGATTTCTCTCTTGCACAGCAAATTCAAGTTGCTGTCTAAAAATTAAGCTTCAAATCCTATACGAACGTCTGTGGAAGGTAGGCCCTGTATGACCTGAAGTTCTTTCAAAAATCTTATTTGCCTTGAATTGTATGTAAGAATATAGCTTTGTTTTGGAGAATCTATGCTGTGTTGCTGTCATTTAGCTATTGCAGGGGATGTTACGGAATGTCCAGATGAACAAAAAATTCATTATAATTAATCTTGTGTTTAGCAGTCCTCTAAACTACAGAAGGATTACAGTGAATCAGACAAACTGGATGCAGTATTAGCAAGGATACAATGACTCAAATTGCATTTTCTGTTTAAATACTGTTAAAGATTGCTCTGTTTTCATTTGTATGGTAAACTTTAGACTCATTGAATTTGCAGGTAATTTTGCCACTGATTCCAGTAGGACTAAAATTTTAGCTACAATATGCAGCACTGCTAGGAATTTCTGCTGACTTTTCCCTTTGAATACCTGACTCTTTTATGCTTTTTAGTATTAATACTTAGATGGCTTTAGTGTCTCTTGTTTGTGAATGTTTACTTTTATTTGTTGATTTACTTATGTCTATTTTGATGTTAAACACATCCCTTCTTTTGAACTGCTTCTTAGCAAACATTCAGCAGACCAAATAAACAGCAAGTGGAACTAGTCCTTGTCACAGCTACATAACAAAACCTCCCAACATATCTCAATATCCAGCAAAGCTAGTGCACCTCACAGCAGAACTGTCAGAATTCATTGATCCTACACATGCTGATCCAATGTGATGATGTACCTCATCCAGTGCACGCTAATTCCTTACTGTTTCACAACAGTTGATCTTACCTGCTTTAGTACTGTTTCTGTGCCATAGGTACTAACTCCTTTTTATTCCTGTCAGGTTGTTTGAAATAATTAGGCCAAAATAAGAGACGTTTTCTAACCTGGTTTTGGCTTCCAGTTTGCTGCTTTGTCAGATCTGATACAAGTATTTTTCCTGAAGTCCATTCTGTTTAAGTGTAGTCGTTACTCAGATGTTTTCCATTGGAAACTCGGATAGCCACTGTGGAACAAACCACAAAAAATGAGGTTTTCGTGACCGATTTGTAGACCAAGATTTTTAAAGCTTGGGAGTGATCTTAAGTGCTTAACTATCATTGAGGAGCTTGATTTCCTAACATTACTCTGTTGTCTCATAACTCAGACACTTTTCATAAAGGATGGTATGATTACTCCAAAATTAAGCCATGAAAAAGCATCAGAAACATTTCAAAGATATGGTTGTAAAATGGATCTAAGTTATGGAATCTAAGTTTTACTTCAGAATTTAAAATTCATTGAGGCAAATACAATCTTCTCGGGACAAATAAACCTCTTACTGAAATCATGCTTTTTAGAAAAGCACTGCCTTTAACAATGTTATGCAGCTTCATGTACTTTGTGGTTTTCATCTCCATGTTTGTAATAGCTTTCAACTGCCAGACAAGCTAACACAGATGATCAAAGGCCGATATGTGATTTTTGACAGCTTTGGATGACGTGAGTGAAAAGCAGCATAATTCATACGAACAGCTTACAGGAAGACTGAGTGTTGTCGTA
The DNA here is from genome assembly GCF_000699145.1 of Aptenodytes forsteri. Lineage (NCBI taxonomy): Eukaryota > Metazoa > Chordata > Aves > Sphenisciformes > Spheniscidae > Aptenodytes > Aptenodytes forsteri. The sequence goes on from NW_008795918.1 coordinate 2,103,649, forward strand.
GCTGTTACCACTCAGCTGATCTCAAGAGTTATATCACCCTAACTTCAAGGGCTGGATGCATTTTGTGTCAGACCTTCTTATTATAGAAGTAACATACAGGATAATTGAGTTCTTGGAAGAAATGAAATTAAGGCAGGAGCAAGGGAAGAGCAGAGGAGCTTTTTCTGTGTATTACATTTGTGATGTATGACTCTTAAATTTCTAATAATACAAGTTGTTAAAGTGCTGGTCCCTTCTGATAGTGCTGGACTTTCCGAAGCTTTATTTCATGCATAAAAATGGTCCCATTTGCAGGTCATAGTTTCAGTAATCTTTCAGTTTAATAATTGCAGCATGGATATCTGTATCTGCTATTAACCCCTTCTTCTAAAACTAACCTGACCAAGAGCATAATTTGTTACTGTCATCTTCTGAACACTTGAGCTTTTCAGCCTCTTCAGTAAGAGAAGCAGAGCCTAGCCTTTACCCCCTTATTCGCTAGGTTAATCAAATATACAAAGAAAAATAAAGTAAGCTATTACACCCACCCCAAGTGTATGCTGTTAACCACTCCAGTACATTTCCCAGTACCCTGGCCTGTGTGGTTTTCTCTCAAGCTGCATTGTCAGAGTTCAAGTCACCAAAAATTGCTTCTGCTTTTGCAGTTTCTACTGCAGGATGTGGTTCCATAGCAATATATAACAGTTAAAGTTGGTATAGTACCGTGCTCTTATTTCCATGATTTTACCCTTTCCTGACAGTGTTCCTGGCCTTTGTGTGATTAGGGCCTGAGTTTATTCTGCTCAAGATTAGTCACTTTTCTGTTGGCTAATTTTCTCTGAAGTGCTTCTCCATTAGAGCAGTGAGTATGTTGCTCGGAATGGAGAAATGTGTGGGGCAGCAGCTACAGGTCAGATGAGATGGAACCCCTATGGGACCTCTCCCTGAGAACACACCAAAATTATAACCATGGGAGAAGCTATTCCCTGTCGTGTTGCAGCATGGTATGGCTCAAACTTTACAAGTTTTATAACAGCATCTTTCATTTTCACTGAAAAGGACTCTCTTAAACAAATTTGTAGTGAGTAGTTAGGACTTCCCAAATTCTGCTGAATGAAAAGTAAAAAGAACAGTATGCAAGATACACAGATGGCAAAGTTGCAATTTGGAGCAAGCAATTTAACTTTTTCCCTCTCTTCCCACATTATCAGCAATTTAAGATTTTCTCCAGCTTTTATTATTCAGAACTATTAATCAAATAGCTGTGGGCATTTGTTCGTGGTATGTATTTTGCACATAGATGATTGACTGCATACATTTGACAACTCAAATTCTGAGCTGATACGTTTGATTGGATATTTAGGTCACATGATGTGTTTCCTTTCTCTGACTTGATGACCTTTATTTCTTTTGATTAAAGTTTCCTCAATAAATGTTCTTAAGTTATCTGCAAATAATTGTACTTATAAAATTCCCTGTTTTCATCACTTTTGCTGATAAATTGGAGTACTTCTAAGTATCTATAAACAATGGCCATGACCTGAGAGATTGAGACACAAATTTGAGTGAAAATTTGTGGACAGAAAAATGAAATAGTTTTTCAGTTGTGTCTCCATCCATCTGAATTTGAAAGAGCATGCAGGTCAGTAAGCTTGGAGCAGGGCATCGTATGTGTGCCATTCTAGAATATCCTCTCTGGTTATAACAAAATAATTGATAATATTTTATGTTTAGAGAAGGATATTGGTGCTTTTAAACCTAAATGTTTCCAAAGGAAAGCAGCATGTTTTCCTCCTTATGGAGCGTGCTTTAGAGCTGCAATGCATTTTTATGCAAGCAATCTGTCTTTCTGTTCTAAACCATTTCCTGTCCATGGAACACCTGTCGATTGGAATAATTTCATCTGAATCTTTCATCTTAATACTGATTTAAGATTAAAATGTCAGTGTTGTGGCATGTGGTTCAAATGTTGCTGTTATGCAGCCTGTTACATACATGCTGTCTGCATCTTCACATCTGCCACTGCAGAGCTGTCTGCGAAAATACCAAGCTCAGATATGAAAGGTGAGGAATGTCCTCAGTTCCTCTTGCCTTCAGGTGGAGCTAATAGCACTCATGCTTTTGTAGAGCACTGCAGGATGAGAAGTGCCATGCAAATCACTATTCATTCTGTGGCTGGTTGAAAGTCATCACTGTTTCACTGACTTCATAGGCTTTGAAGTCTAAAAATTTTCAGTGAAGTATATGATAACAATGTACTGGCTTTAAAAAAAAAAAAAAAATCTTGATTTGTATACAGCTTTACGTGCTAGGTCAGTGGGGTAAACAATTTTCTAAATAGGAAGAAGTGCCAAAATGCATACAGGGTATTCTGGGGGAGCCATAACCACAAGCCTAAACTTTCAGCTGTCTTGAAGTGTTTTGTACTTTCATGAATGTTTAGAAGACCAAATTAGACTAATGTTTCAATTTTATTCAAGCAGAGATGGGTACATTCTGACAGTTTTATGTCTGAGCAGGAGAGGATGGAAAGTCCTCATCTCATGATGACCTTCCCAATGAAATCTGGTCATAGGAATAATTTCTAGAGTGTGGCTCCATTGCATGATGAGTTGCCTGAGAACATGGCAAAGTGCTGCCAATTTTTATTTTCTGCCATATGTGTACAAGAGCAAACACTCATTTTCCTATGGTGCTTGATTTCGCTTGAAATTTTATTGTATTTTGATACTGAACTCTCTGTGTTTGTGGTAGTACTTGCAGGGCTAAGGTGGCCTAAAGTGAAAAACTGGTGGAAAGGCTCACTGTTTATTCCACACAATACAGAAGCTTTCCTTCTCCTTCGCGAAAGGTTTATTCATTTCTCATTTGTATCTTATCAGCACAGGATGAGATGCACCTAGCTTTGCAACCCTACCTATTACTGTGATTACTAATTTTGATGTTTGTTTGTGGAGTGAGGAAGAAACAGTTGAAAAGCACTGGGCACAGCCCTGCACTTTCTGAAATCACTAGACTATTTCATACTGATTAGACCAAGAGTTGGAGGAGATTCACTGAGGTCAAAGAAAATAATGTAATGACAATGTCTGAATTAAACATGGGCTTTTATTTGCTGTTGTTGCAGCAAATTGTTTACCGCATTGCACTGCAAACAATGCTTTAGCTTTGTAGAAGAAATCACGGTTTTAAGGAGCAAGAGGAATGCCAGTCGCATTCATATCCTACCTGCTGGTTACTTTTAATACTATGGCTTGTGAGGGTAGTACATCTAGCCTGAACCACAGAAATGAAAAGATTTTCTAAAGACGCAGCAGTGGAAGAAGAAAAATATATACCCAGCTTAAACATTTTAACTCTGAATTGTAGTGAGAAGACTTGGTTATAATAAATCTTGTGTTTAGACACTCCTTTGTTGTTACTCAGTGTAATATTCTTCAGATTTTCTCTGCTGAATCCTCTTTTATTTTGTAGATGCTTAAATCTCATCGACACATCATGCATTGTGATGGAAATTGTCATTGTAGACCTGATTCCAATGTTACAGTAGTGCAACTCAACTGACTTCTGCTTTACAGGTTTGTAAAGTGAGATCAGACCTGGGTCACTATTTAAAGTGTTGTTTCTCAATATGCTGTGTCACTTCAGTAAAGAATAAGATATTGCCGGTAGCCCTCCAGCGTCTATTTGGAGGGAGGTGCATCAATTCACCCTCTCCTTGTTCTTCCATCCTGTTTGCAGGTAAGATTTGATAAAAGCATCTGAGAAACAATAGAATTTGCTTGTTGTAAAGGTTTTTTGTTTTGTGGCCTCAATTAGTCATATCTTACAGATCAATACTGGTAGAAGGAGTCTTTGAGTTAGTCTTTTGGTACAATACAATACATGGTTCTGGGAAGTGTAGGAATAGGTGGGGAGATAGCCCTCTAGACCAGAAACTTTGTATTACAGAATATTTTGTTGAAATAATTCCCCCAAATTATTCTTAATGGAAAATATCTTAAAAAATTCCAGTAACAAGAGGTTTTTTTCTTTTAAAAAAGACACTCGCCTCTAATTACAATGAATCCTTTCTTGTGTTTTACTTAAAACTGGAGCCCATCCCACCCCATGGATGTGGGTTTCATGTCAAATTCCACATTCTAGGAGTAAACATTTAATATTAGAGAAGCTCAGCAAGGACTCACTGATAATTTTTTCTTTACCTCGAACTTTGGCTTCTGCTTTTTCACCTGTGTTTCCATTTACCTGTCTTTGTGTTTCATTTGTGTAATTGAATTGACTTCCATGCCTCCTTGTTTATCTCTGTGCAAATGAATGTTGGCTGAGACTTCGGGTTATTCTTAAGTATATTAGACTTCACTAAGATCATGAAAATCAGGGTCTACTCCTTTTCGTTTCACTAATTTGTTGTGTTTTTTCCAGAACTAAGTAGCACTGAGTACTTATCAGAGTGTGTAGGAAGATGGAGTAGCGTGTAACTTCAATTGCAACACAGACTGCAATACAAAATCCTTGCCTGCTTTGTCAGTCATTTTATAAACTGGTTTGTAGAGCTATGTGGAACCCTAATTACTTTCAGCTTCTCAACATTTTGCTAATCCAGAAAATGTAGCATGTGATTGTTCTGGAGTCTCAGCGTGTAAGGAGCTGTTGCTTTTTTCATCGCTACATTAGAGGGCGGCAGCTGGCTACTAATGTGTGAATCACCCGGACTTAGCATTATCCCTTTTGCTGTCATCTTGCCACCTGGTGGCAAAACACGGAAGGCTGCAGCATGTGAAAAGCAAAGCCTTCCTGCTTTTAGAGAAGGCCTCTCTTATGCTTACATTGAGTACAGTGGACCAAGTCCTACCTGTTTCCCAACAAATCTAGGCTCTTTGTCTCCAAGTGAATCACTTCATTTAAAATACCACAAGAATTTTCAGAGCGGTCCAAAGGTGTTAAGCATTCAGCTTGAAAGAAAAAAAAAATGAGCTTTCCTAGCTCCTTTTCTCAATATCAGCTTAAAATGGTTTTGTGTTCTGTGTTTCAGAGGGCTGAGTCTAACTCTGCTTTTGCTGAAGTAAACAGTAAAACTTATATTGACTTACGGTTTTGTGCATGTTGTGAATATTAGAAGTAAATATAAAGTTTACTTCTATCTAACAACTTCAATGTTGTGTTATAAAGTGGTCACATTAAATCTCTTCTGTTAATTTTTTTAAACAGCTACCACACAGTAGCGGCTGAAACACACTGAAACAGTTTCTCCAAATTGAAACAGATGAAAGCTCTGCTGTGTTGGATAGTACATGGTGAGTTTGCAAATTTCTTTTTTTAAAAGAATTACATTACAGTGGCTGTAATTTTGAAGTTCTCATAACTGTTTCTAAATTACTTTTAAAATGCAGCCCTCAGTTCTATAGAATACACTAGTGAATCAGTGCCTTCAAAGTTAATTAATAAAAGCTACTACACAGCTGAGACAGGAATTCTCTAAGTCTAGGACAACTGTTCCAGGGACTTCTGTGACATTTCTTAAAAACTTAATGTTTGCAATATTTTGTTCTTTTGCTTTTTTCTGAGTTTTCTTATTACAGGATCCTGTTTTTATATAATTTTTAGCTGTTATTTAACCAGGGAAATAAGGTATATTCTCAGTTTTTAATAAGCTATTCGGTATACTACTTCTTGACTAATGCAAGCCTTATCCCTTCCCTAAGGATGCCATTACTGAGGCGGTTATAGTATGTGTTTTAATGACTACCAGTAGTAAATATATGCTTACCTGATGCAATTTAAAAATAAAGCATGATACAGCTTTCCCATATTTTCATAAGTAAGGTTGTATTCTTTGAAATTTGTAATATAATGAAATATGTGGTGTAATACAAGTTGAACTTTTGTTTCTATGTGTATGTATAAATATAAAGCATATGGGTATACATACAAACATTCAGACATACCTCCTTCAGTGAAAACTATTGCTTCATCATATGAAATGATGGCAGAAATGCTGTCTTCAGTTAATGCTGTTTTGCTGTTGGTTCTGTTATGATGCTTAATTTTTAATGAAATTAAAATGTAGCTCTGTCTTTATTCTTGGACTATTTCACATTGAATTCCTCAAGGAACTGTGCAAGGGCAACATTAGGTTTGCATTAGTGTTATTTTTTCAGATCGTGCACATTTTGCAGTCATTGAGGGTTCAAAGCCCATGACAGTTTAAATAAGGTGGCCATTTAAACTGTAGACCTGAGAGCTTTTCAATTTTTAATGTTTGATTTCTGAATAAGATGATGATATAATTTAAGATGAGTTATTGAATGGAACACAGTGAACTGCTCATGATGAAGTAGGCTTCACTGAGGTAACCTTGGCAGTGGGGCTGATGGGATTCATGCCAGTTCATCAGTCTGAGTATATGAATTGGAATCCCCAGTTGTGCACCGAAACCTGGACATTGGCTTTGGATAATAATTGTGTCAGAGATATCAGATAACTGGATAACAATTATCAGATGGACAGGTTTTCTATTTACCAGCAATGACTGCCAGAGGACATTCATTCTTCCAAAGCATATAGTCAGGCTGTTAATCTGTTATGTTTGTTTAAGCAAGGCTACAGTGGCTTCTCAAAGTACTTAAAAACATCTTCAGCTTGCAAACTAACTTTGTAATTCCACAAACTGCTTAAGCTGACAGGAAGTAATGCTGCTGCTCAAAGAGGTAATTATACTCTCATTCCACCCATCTGGTCATTCCAACCATTTCACTCTCCCTTCTTCAGTTCCAACTCAGCTGTTTATGCACATGGTAAATCAGTTCAGAGTGAGCTATCTTTAAAAACAGCGAACTGGCTGATCCTGGTATAAAAGAAGCTACAGAAATTAGAGCTTGTAGCATGAATGATGAGTTGATTTCATCATCATGTGAAGACAGTGATACGGCAAATTTTTGAGTCATTTGTGTAATCAACAACCTCCTAAGAACATGGTGTGATGATAAAAGAGTACTAATGCCGCTCTTAAGGAGACACTTATTAGATAAATCACCTCAAAATTAGTTTTCAGTAAGTGTGCACAATAGCTGGCAATTCACTTTAAAGCTGCAACTTCTTAATTTTGGTATGGTAAGTCAGTGCCCATGGAAGGCATGTGTTAAACTCTGTCACCTTAATCATCTAATTACTCCTCACTAGCAAAACTCAATTTTTCTTGACCTCTCCAATGCACAAAAGCAAATCTGAGTTCTGTTTTTCTTTTTGTTTGCTGGGGGGAGGGGGTGAAGACAAACATACATGCTACACTGCAAGCATTGTGCATTGTAGTTTCGTTGGTCATATTTTTCCAATATCCCTCTAAGTAATGAAAATTCTGGTGTAATACCTAATATATCAAAGATCAAGTGACAAAACTGTCTAGTTCAGTGGAACACAGGTATTCAATTCAAATACCTGTTAAGGGTATAGCTCTGCTGTTCATTTTCACTGTGATTGGCTGAAGAATATTGACTTTTTTCATGCCAATAGCAACTGCTAACTGTGCTTTTTATGGGTGACAATGCAGCAAACCGCCATCTTCGAATATGTCTGAAAGACACTTGCAAGTCAGTCCAGTTGCATCCTAGAATAAATTTCAAAAGTGAGCTGAGATGAAAGCTTGCTTGTTGTTGGGCTGTATCCTAAAGAATAAAGAAAATGTTAGATTGCACAAAGATGGAGAATAGTATGGGAAGGTTAAAATGCCATTGTAGAAAACTAAGACTTGTCTTTACTTGAATTGCTGTGATCTGGTTACCGTTTTGCAAGAAAAAACTAGTGGGTTTGGTGACAAAATAGTTAGAAACCACAAAGTTTTTCATAGGAGAGGAGGCCGAAAATATTGTGTTTAGTTTCAAATGTGGATGAATAAGAAAATACATGGTAGTCTGAAAAGAAATAATGGCTAGCATAGATTGAGAAGGTAGAGTAGAAGGTCTTTTTTCCCATTTCTCATATCAAAAGGAATCCAGGTAGTTTTAAGTGATACTCTTAAAATTTATAAGAGCAAATTGATAATTAACCCATGGAATTCTGCTACAAGGTACTGAACAACTTGAGTCAGAAAAATTTGAGGCTATTTTGTGGCCATGAGAATTACTGTTCCATTTCAATGGGGAGGGGCAGAAAGGAAAGAGATCCTTCGTTTTTGGGGTGTGAACAGCATTTATAGGTCTTAAACTTTCACTACAGTCACCTTTTTCTGAAGTACATTGAATTCTAGCTACTACTAGACATAATTGCATGTCCCAAACTTGTTTGAATTATTCCTATGATAGTTATACATATAAGCATCTCATTTTTATGCGTATCCGTATGCCATTTCAACACAATTGATTGACCTGATTTTCAGTGCTTGCATTAAATCTATAAAACGATACTTTTCTCATTTGTCAATTCACATTTTTTCTTTACAGTTATATAATCTGGTCTGACACAATCCTATTCCTTCATAATTATGTACATATATGTGTGTGTATACACTTATAAATATTTGTTATATATATGTGTGTATAGTATATATATTTTTATATATGTGTGTGTATATATATACTTAAATGTTGTTATTTATGGCTTGTTTAGCGTAGCAAAGTGAAAACTAAGAATGTGATAGCTTTCTATATGGAGGAACTAGAGATGGAATAAATACCAAAGCAGGAAAAGGTATTTAAACTGAAAGAAAACGTTTCCAAAAAGCAAAAAGACATAATATGGTTATAAGTAAGTTCTGACAGGAACTTAGTAGAAGGCTCCAAACCATCATTAGAGTGAGGCTTTAGAATGACATTGTTAGAGTAGTGGGAGTAAGAAAACCCTGCTAGTTTTAATTCAGAACTTGATAAATTTGAGTGGGATAAGATTAAATCAGCCGTAGACTGGACCTGTAACCTAGGAGGTCCCCTCCCCAGTCTCATATCCCTAAATGAATAGTTTCAAGTGCTACAATATGATGTGGATGTAATATAAAATTCACATTACATATGATAACACTCTTAAATGTGTTAATACAACACATTAAAGGACCGTTTCTCTTTAAATTTTGATGTTCAGCATATTTTTTTGATAGTACGAGAGAACTGCTAGAACCACTCTGTAAAACTGCTTTGCAAGTTGCCATAGCAATTAAATCAGAGTTCTACAGTCTTCCTTTCCTGAGTGTTAATTCTGTTGTATGATTTCCAATATTTCACATTTTATCCTCATTTTTCTGGCTAGTTAGAGAATAAATCCAAATTTTTTTGAATTCTTGTGTTCCTTGCATTAACTGTGCTAAAATATATCAACTGGTTTAATTTACCCATAGTTTGGATTCTTTCTGTCTGCTTAGATTGCTCATGTACATTGCAGGCAGCACAGGGCAGGGCCAATGACTTCAAAAGATCTCTAGCAACTTGGGGATCTGTTCTTGTGTTTTAAACGTTGTCCCTCTGCGTGGCTCCATTTGGCAACACTTCTAAGCTGTATTTCTACTTAAAAATAATAATTGACGGATCTTTTTTCCTTATCTGCTTTGCTGTTGATCCTTACAATTATGAACTCAGGCAGAACTTAATAAGGAAGCTCTGCTTAGACTCTTCACTTATTGTAGCTTTTCCCAGAGGCCACAAATTAGCACACAATAAAAGATAACTTCTCTCCTGGAGTGTTTTCAAATCAACGAAGAAAGACTGAGGGAGGGAGAAGAGATAGTGATAACTGCCATGTGACAGAGGGGGACCTGAAAGACCAAAGACTGTATTTGGTATTTTTGCTATAGTGACCAAGGTGGAGAAAGGCTTTCTCAGAGAGTTCAAGCTACCTTCTTTCCTGGGTCATTGCACCCTTGTTCATGGAGACATGGAGTCCTGTGTTGATGTGGAGAGAGTCACTGTGGTATGAATGGGACACAAGCTATGCCAACTGAGCATGGCCCAAAGAGATTGAAGGGAGAGTTAGTGGGAATTCAGACCTTTTGTTCTATGGAAAAATCCACAAGAACTTCAGAAAGCTTCAGAAAGTTATTCTGGTTGGGAGAAAAACTTAGAAATTCTGAAGCTTCCCACAGAAAGGGACTTCTAGAAAATTAACATTCTTGAAAGCCCTGAAAATATAATTTGTTTTTCTGTTGTTACTGAAATGTAGCAGACAGCTGCCCTCAACTCCTGGGAGACATCCTGTGAAATCTCATTACATAAAGAGGTCCCCATAGTAAAACTATGAATCTGAAGATCCCATTTTTGCCAGGTGAGCTGGCAGGAGAGTGGCCAGTATTACATCAGAATTTCATTGAACATGCAATAGTGTTTCATGGAAACTGGTTTTATGAATCAGTATTTTCCAATGAAAATTCATTCAATGAGAAAATTTCCAGCTATAATTAATTCCCGGTTTTAATTAGAACATTTCCTAAAGGCCATTCAAGAAGTCTGTGTCAAGGTTGAGAACTGAAACAAAACCTTCTTTGGGTCCTTGCCTTATTGGCAAGACTAATTCCAAACTGCTGCAGATAAGTAAATAGCTGCTTCCTTCTGTATTAGTAAGGTGATTAGTGATGACTTTTGCTAGAAAATGTGTTTAATAGAAAGCCTTCTCAATCTTACGTGTGGTAGGAAAACAACATTAGGTTTTTCCAGTAATTTACTTTGTACTAGGTTGCATTTAGCAGTCACCTATGAAGGGTCCACAAAACCTGAATGGGTTGTTCAATTTTTTATTCCATAGATTTTCTGTTGAAAGATTATATCTTTTTAGATAAGAGCTCTAATCTTGTTTTCTAATAAGCTACTGTGTGTTAGCCGTAGGCTGATGTCTTCTGTAAAATAAATACTTCATGTTCTGAATTTTGATTCAGAAATGTTTCTTCCCATTGAAGTGAGATCCTGTCTAATGAAGTGGCTTCCTTGTCATATGTCAGATCTACATCTGTATTTGGAATGGGTCAGGTGGCACTTTCTTTGGTTTCCTTACTGGTTGATACTACCCTATGTATTCTGGTGTGTCTGTGGACCCCTTTTTGGCTGTGGAAAAATGGCTGCACTTTGTGCTGCATTCCTGAGCCAGTCAGAAATAACATTTTTTTTATGTTATGAATCTCAGGAGCTTGAGGATACTTCCAGGTGTGGGCCTTTGCTGATCAGTTGTATCAATAGGGCAATACCCCAGAGCCTGTCTTGGAGTAGGAAAGCTGTAGTCCTAACTAGTGTTTCTGTTTCCTGGATGATGCCCGTAGGAGGAAGGGTAACTTGTACAAACCTCAAATCCTAAGCAAGATAGTATCGTGTGCCTCTCCCTGCCTGAGAAAACAGGCAAGGAAAGGCACATGTTTATTGCTTTTGGAAGGCCTTCAGCTCAAACTGGCATTCTTGGAGACTAAGTTACAGAAGCAAAAGTCTGTGAGGTCTGGTGGACCTTTGTAAGGTTAAAAATTACTGATGTTGAATGCTAACCTTTAATATTCTCCTATTTCTAAACTTGTATATTGTTGCTTTTCTGGAGTTAATGTGATTTTTGCCTGTAAAAGTTACCTGTAGTGCATACTCGTAGTGTTTTTCTAGAGGCTTACAGTACAGATGTTGAGTGTTGTAAATATCAAAGTGATATAAAAAGAAATAACCAAGGAACAATTTCAAGAGAACCATATGTACATTTCTCTAGCAAGAATCAGATGTATATAATAGGTCCTGCTTTTATTGATGGCATTTAGGAGAGAAATGGGCTCCAGCTGGAAACATGCAACTACTCATCTCAACAAGTCATGTCTTAAAATATTTGCCTTACAGGCACTCCTTTTGCCATGCATCTCTGAAATGCCTGTTCCTGACTTCCTTCAAAGAGAGGCTCAACAGCTACCCCCAGCTCTATCTAGGCATAGCTGGTATTGCAGTCCCTGCTGTGGCAGGCCTTCAGCCAAGATGTGGAACAGAGAAACTGGTCTCTAAATGTGGAATACCCTGTTGGAAGAAACCAGAATATCTAGTTACAGATGTCTTAGTTCTAGCCCTTCCCAAAATAGCATTGTCTTTTAATGAAATATCTCCGCTGAACAGAGAAAAAGTTCTTTGCATAAACTTTGTTTTTGGGAGGGTCTTAGATACGTGAAGAGCCCAGATAACATTTTACATCTGAGCACTATCTATCGTACATGTAGAACATACTGTATGTGTACATGTTTATACATATATAGACTTAGATGTGTGTCTATATATGCACATGCATACACACAAAGACACATATAAATCATGTGTGTGTACTTATGAATTTTCCCAATCTGTTTTCCCAGGCTTTTTCTGGGAAGGAGTGGGAACTGGGTAGGATTCTGAGACTGATGGCTTGGAGGAGCCATCTGTTGGCTCTGATCCAGTTTGTAAATGCTTTTGTATTGTTGCTGTGCCAAATGTAAAACATGTGTTAAGAAAGTGACAATCAATGCATTTAGTAAGGGCATTCTTATGCATAAACTCTGCTTACTGTTTAATTTTGAAGCAAAAGACAACGTACCTATGGTCATCCAGTATAATTTTGTTAATCCAAATGAGAAATTTTGATTTATTTTCCTCTATTTATACAAACTGTTAAAGTGCAGCTGATAGTATAGTACAAAGCTGATGGAGCTGAGGCATTTTATACTGGCTGAAGATCTCATCTTGTGATCTCAGAACAGTTCAATGTCATGCCAAATGCTTGGGTTGTTCGCTCACAAAATAATTTTTGTGCATAGATGCAAGCTCCAAGAAATGTCTCAAATGTAATAATCTTATGTTCTGAGGTACTAACTTTTACTTTACTAAGAACCATCCCGAACTACTTATGAGCTTACATTATTTTGTTTTATTCAAATTATATAGTTTATAGAGGGAGTTGGATAGAATACACTACTCCCTCCCCCTTCTCAGTACTGTACAGAGAACATCAATAGTCAGTGCCTTGGAAGTGACAATGAACACTTAATCACTTCCATAAAACTCTTCCATTGACAGGGCAGAGATAAAAAATACTTGGGGGGGGGAGCATACTGATATAATATTGTTCCTTTCAGAGGAACAAGCAAGTCCTGCTTTCCAGAACAAAGGAGTTGGCGAACAACAGGAAGCAAGTTCCTTGTATATAGCTATACAAACCCTCTTTCAACTACCACCTCAAGAAGCTTTTTCTTTTCCTTCAGTATCATGAAGCTCGTGTTTTTGAGACTACACTTGACTTCAGGGCTCTTTCTTTTCCTCCTTTCGTGCTTTGCTTGTCCCATACCTTTATTTGCAACTCCACCTACACAATTCAAATTTCTGACCAATTTTTCGATTGTTCTTGCTCAATACAGTGCCACACGCTAAAGTTTGAAAACAATTTTCATTTTGCAAAGAAACACTACAGTTTTATAGTGTGAGGGCAGCAGTCTTAACTTCAGCAGGGGAAGTGGAGAGGGAGGTGCTGATCTCTTCTCCCTGGTATCCAGTGATAGGACGCATGGGAGTGGTTCAAAGCTGCACCGGGGAGGATTAGACTGGATGATAGGAAGCATTTCTTTACTGAGAGGGTGGTCAAACACTGGAAGAGCCTTCCTAGAGAGGTGGTCGATGCCCCAAGCTTGTCAGCGTTTAAGAGCTATTTGGACAATGCCCTTAACATGCTTTAACTTGGTCAGCCCTGAATTGGTCAGGCAGTTGGACTAGGTGATTGTTGTAGGTCCCTTCCAACTGAAATACTCTATTCTGTTCTATTAATAGTGGAGTCTATCAGTTTCTCTGCTCCATGGTGACTTTAGTTCCATTCTTCATGGCTATTTTCTCTCATTGCCTGGGATATCTAAAGAAGGAAATGAAAACTTGAGACCTGTGTTCCTCCTGGTTGCTAGTTTGCTCCTTTCATGCCACCCCTGAATGCTGTGCTGCCTTGCAGGGTGTTTTCCCGTGGCTGCTCCCAGTATTGAGCAAGCCGTAGAATCAGTGGCAATACAGTGCAGACAGCACTGCCTTCAGCACCATGTGCCTCTGAAGTGCCTGCTTGTTAGACTGGAACTGTCATCCATCAAATAGCTGTTTAACTGTGATTAACAGCCACTACTTGAGATATGTTGTTCAACTGTATCCTATTGGACTTGTGACAGGCATTCTATACTGGATTAGCAAATCTATAGCAAAGCTGCCATGGCTGATTTAATAATTTTTCTCCCAGTGAAGCTTGTGCTGTTTTCAGTGAATAGAATCAGGTGTTTAATGATGTGGAATCTAGGAATGAGTAATTTGTAAGGTAAGTGACCTTGGATTGCTAAAATACCATGGGCTGCACAGTCTGCTTACACTATGGAAATATTAGGGGGTTTTGTGGTGGTGTACTCTACATGACTGGTTCACATGCTTGAAAGTCTTACTAGTATGCTTAATCTCCTGAGCAGAGTGAGGAGAGAATAAAAATTATACAAATCGTGATGTACTCGGTCACAGCTAGTATTGAGAAGGGGCTGAAGCAGTATCAATGGGGTGATCTGACAGTAGCTTCAGAAAGTGATTAAGTGGTCGGTTGTTCTACTGCTTGGGCCTAAAGAAGTCTCAATTTCTGTCATTCTGTAGGAATAAAAATAACCTTCCCGTGACCTGTTTTCTTTTCAGAGGGTTTTAGTTAATACTTTTAAAGCCTATATTAGCAAAATGGATTGTATACTGACAGTCCCGAAGTACTAATAACTGAAGATATAAATGAAGATGACCTTCTTTTTAAAGGCTATAATTTTCAAAGCAAAAGATATTATTTCTCAGTTGAGGTTATTCAAAAAAAGGACATGCCTGATCATTCTCCATTACAGTATTTTGTGCCAGTTTTACAAAGCTAAAGAACTTTCAATATAAAGAATGACTGTTTTCTATGAATTCTGAAGAGTGATGGACATTGTGGGGCTTACCATCTGTGTGATAAAGCAGAATTTTCAAAGTTGGCTGGGAGATGGGAGGAACACTGTAGGAAACCTATTTGCATTGTCTGGTGTGACATAGCACTCAGGTCACACAGTCCGTCAGGCACAGGCCTCTCCTAGTGGCTTACCTCTCCAGTGACTGTTTGCTTTTTCATTTGAAAACTTCAGCTTGTGACCTGCCTCTTTTCCATTCTTTCACATTGCAAGTAGGAAAACTTCAGCAGGACAGGTCCTTGCACAATTTATGCTCTCGGACACAAGTGCTGTAATTGTAAATGGGTTTGTGAAGTTTAAGGTAATAATCTGAAAAGGACTGGACTTTGCAGTACTTCTTCCACACGTGTGGGGTATGTAAGGGTTAACAGTGATCAAGAGCGGTGGAACTTTTTCCTATGGGTAAGTAAAGCATTCAGCATCTAAGCATTGCTTGGATGAAAATGGATTCAGAACTGTCAGAAACAAGTCCCTAAATAAATGTCCTTATAAGTCACTTTGATATAGATTTATTCACTTTTTATATATTATAAATAATGCGAATTTAATGTCCATCTGGACAGTAGGTTTTTGCCAACTGCTACCAGACCAGCTGCAAAATTCACTGACTACAAGCTATGCAGCTGCCATGTGCAGTCAGTGCCAAGAAGGAGCATACTGCTAATGCTCCTTCAAGTGCCTGGGCTGGTATGCTGTACTGGAAAACTGATTAACAAGGAGTGAGACATCAAGCAGGGAAAGTAAGGGCTTATGTATGGGCATGCACCTTTGTTTTAAGAAGGTCGCTTGGAGAGAGAAGCCAGCTGAGATCTAATCACCTTTGCTTGCAGTGTCCCTCGTGATTCTTGTTGTGTTAACTTGTTTTCTATTGTAATGCATGTTGCTGACATATTGTCTGCACTTTGTGGCATGTTGTAGTAATGAGAGCTACACAAATGCATAGAATCTCTACATGCCTATGATTTTGATGTCTCCTGGATGCTTTTGTTTTTCACTTTGCTTAGTCTTCTCTGGCTTGTAGACTGCTTATTTGAATGAAACTAGACATGTTTCCTTAGGGAGAGCTCCCTGTCAACATCTTCAAACTGTTTTGGCCACTATGGTTTTGGATCTGCTTTGCACTCTTAAATATTGGGGATATCCCTATTTCCTTAGGCAACTGGTCTGCTTGCTTTGTCATTCAGGATTTTGTTGACGCTCTTCCAACTGCTCGGTGTTTTGGAATGCATGTCCCAGTGGACGTGAAGATGCTGATGAGGAGCCTAAGGCTAATGCTCTGTAAATTGAAACGGAGAGCTCATAGCAAAGGCAATTGAAACTCTGATGACAGGGGAAAATACAAGGTCTAAATTGGAGATGGATCCAAGATTATTGCAAGTTTTTTTTTCATTAAGAGGGTGTTCTTTACCTTCAGGGAGAGATCTATGCTTTTTGACCACTGATATTTATTGAATTGGCTAATATATTTAGATCTCTCTAAACACAAAACTTATGCTTTGGACACCTACTGTATATATTGGCTATATAAAGCAATGCTCAGTTACAAAAGGAATATAGCTTTCTAATAAAGAGTTCGCTGGACAAATATAGTTATCTTAAATTGAAGGCATCTGATACTCAGCCATGTTCTCCAGCTGCTTTAAGGTTCAGGGCAGATTTTGAGCTGGCAAAAATCAATGTCAGCTTTTTGACTGCATTGGATCTATGCAGGTTAACATGAGCTGAGAAGCCAGGCATTACTTTGTTGTCTTGGCGTGTGTGTGTGTCTGGGTGATTATGCTGCTCTGTTCATGTTGTTCAGCAACCCTAGCACTGCACTTGGGAGTTTTCAAGAGCAGGAGGAGCAAGCATCTTGATTATTTATGCTGTCTTCTTCCAGACCACCGTGCATGGTCTGGTGGGAATTAGTCTTCTCTGCTACAGAAAACAGCATCATAGTACCTTAGTGGGGAGGCATGCATAAACATATATACTTTAACTATGAAATACGTAACTAGCCCCTTCAGCAATAAACTTTTTTAAAAGTCCTGATTCTGGGAGGTCGTATGTTATTGGTGAGTCATTCAGAATTTTGGTTTATGTCAGTCACATTACACTTGATAAAAAGGGTTGGGTTTTTTTATGAAGGGGACTAGGCTAGGCTAGCATGTAGCTCTGGACATTTCAGGTTTTGTGTTCAGCTCTCAGTTGCAGTGGCCTGGCTTTTCATACACTGGATATGGGGGCTGCCCTGAATCCTAGACTTTGGGAAATACAGATCGTTACCTCATGCTCATGGCTTGCCTCATTTCCACATTTTCACTTTGCTTTTGAAGGCTGTTAATATTTCATCGTGTAAACTTTTTGCTGCTCCACAGTAGTTTTAATCCAATGGTTTTCAGTTTTATACAGGAAATTTGCCATATAATGAATCTGGTTTTATTAATTTTAATAGAACTCTTATGACAGGAGTTGAATCCTGAATGTTTTTAATTGAATTAAATAAATATTTCATTTCACTTTGATAGCAGATTTCACCTGGAGAGCTCAGGTGTTGTGTTGTTAGTTGAGAAGTGGATGTATAGCACAAATATGACTTGACCAATACACAAAGCAAGGAGAAACTATGGGAATAGTTCTGCTGTGCCAGTGCAACTGCCCTTGGGTTTAAAGTTCAGGATGTGCTTTGTCTGCTGTGCTGAATGAGAGCCCCAGTTCTGCCATGCAGCTCTGACTGTAGTGTGTTGGCTTTCCATTTGTGTAAGCTCAGTGAGGAGAGGATATAAGGCATAATCTGGATAACACAAAACACGCATATCAAAATGGAAACCAACAGACATAAACAGATCTCTAGATACATAAAACAGTGTGGTATAGAGGTATTAAGTCAAAGGGTGATCTAGATTGAAAGGGACCTCTGATGGTCTCCTGGTTGAAACCCTACAGAAAGCAGGGCCTACTTCAAAGATAAACTCAGCTTCAAAGTTGTGTCAGATTGCTCAGGCTCATAGTAACATAGTTCTGAGTAACTCCAAGGCTGGAGATGCCACAACCTCTCCTGGAAGCACGAAGACACCCATTGGGTTCTTGCCTGTTATAGGAGTCTGAAATGAGACTTTTTCTTTTCACTGTCAATATATTGAACAAAATATATTGGGAAATGCGACCCTGTTAGGTTTCTGGTCCTGGTTACCACTGTGTCCCCCCAGACAAACCTGTCCCAGGTTACAGTAATAAATACTTACAGGTAGTAAACAGGAATGGATCTATGTTAAAAGTGATGGCTGTATTGCATCAGAGGTTGGAAAGCTCTTTGTCATGTACAGAATCTTATTCACAAGGGTTTGAGTCATGGGAATCAATTCTTCTTTGCAGTTGGTGTTATCTCTGTACTCTAAGTTCATCTTAAAACAGAACAAATAAATGCTAATGTTGTTCCAAAATTATGACCTCTCCTAATGAAGAGAAGGATAAAAAAAAAAAAAGGAGAGTTTAGCCCCCTAGGCATTTATGCAAGCCCAGTCAGCACAGCAATGAAACTTGCCTTTTCCCAGATCCTAAATTAGCGTTTCTGGGGTTACTCTGCTGTGCTCAGGATGTCCTGTTCTGAAGAGACACATGCTGGAAGGATTAGAAATAGAAGAGCTATGAGGCAGTCAGAGCTGGAAGCCAATGCAAAGGCTTACCAGATTTTGGAACATCTGCATGTCTGACACTTCCTTGCTAGTCCTGCTCTGTCATCTTCTGAGGTCCAAATGCACTCAAGGTTGCTTTTTGGGGCAGCCTGTGTGAGGATGATCTGTTCCCTGGCTTGTGATGACAGATTCCATATTCAGTCTGAAAGAAAGAGCTATTAAAGATTACCTTGTTTTTAGAGATTGTCAACCTCTGCTTGTGTTCTTCATCTGTGTATTCCCATTGGGGGCTTTTTTCCAAGTGTCTTTGGAGCTGGACTGTCATTACTTTGGGAACAGGGCCTAGACAAACTGCAAAATATTGAGTTATTCAGTGCCATTTATCTTTTTCTAAAAGAAAGAATTATGAATAGTGGTTTCAAGTTGCTTTTTTACAAATGTTCCTGCAGACGAGAATTCTACCAGTTAACGAATCAGCTCAAGCTGCTAAAGTTCTTAGTGATGTCCCAAGCATTTAAATATTTCAGTGAAAGCAAATCTTTCATTAACTCACTGTGAGCATAGGTGCAATGCTGCTTTATGTGAGTAGGAAAAAGGAAGGTGGAAAAGTTTTCTTTATACAAAGGAAATTATACGGTTTCAGATGAGCATGTCTCCTGCAATATTATATTTAAATAAAATTTCTTTACTGAAAGAGTGGTTAAACATTGGAACAGGCTGCCCAGGGAAGTGGTTGAGTCACCATCCCTGGGAGTATTTAAAAGACGTGTAGATGAGGCGCTTAGGGACATGGTTTAGTGGGCATGGTGGTGTTGGGTCGATGGTTGGACTTGATGATCTTAGAGGTCTTTTCCAACCTTAATGATCCTATGATTTACCCACCATTGTAACATAAGTGACTCTGGGGAGAATATTACTTTCTAATTAAGACATCATAAAATTTTGCTTCTTCTGTTATAATTATTTTGAGTCAAGTAAAAACACTATATAGAAAATCAGCAGAATTCCTTCAAAACGGAACTCAACCTGGTAGTATTTATCCCAAGTCATAGGTGCTAGAGCTGGCTGCTTTTAAAATTCAGAATTTTAGCTACCCCCAGTTTTACAGCTTTCATGTTTAACTGTCCAATGTATATGGAGAATGAAACGTGCTTTGGGCTGGTCATTCAAATAGTTTGTTTACTGAAGTCTGGTGTCAAAACTATTAAACCCTGGGATCTGTGCACACTGAGATTTTATAAAACCTCTACGTGTTTATGATGGACTCAGCCAGCCCTCAGAACTGAACTTCCCCAGATGCATTCAGCTTGGCCCTGTTTCTATTAAAATCCATTTTGTGAGAACAAGTGCTAACATCAGCTTGTTACTAGGTAAAGCTAATGAGTTGGAGACACCCATCATGATGATGGGGTGGGCGTTGAAGTCCAGTAATGGATTTTGATGGCCAAAATGTGCCATTATGGCTTCTAATATGTGCCCTGGAAGACTTTTATTGCATCTGTAAAATAGGACTTTTAAAATATGAAGCATTTTTCTAAGAATTTACAATTAGTCAAAGATTGCTTTTGAAGAAAATACTGTGATATAAAGTAGCTAATTGAGCAATATAAGCCATAAACACCTCAGGGAAACTCTTAAAGGACACTTTTAAAGCCGACTTTAGAAATCTGCTGGGCTTTTTTTTAAAGTATTCCTGCCTCTAGCAACACTTCTTTCAAAAGCTGACAGGCAATGAGGAGATTGGAGACAGAACTTTGCTTCCATGAAAGGAAGTGGTAAATTCCCACTGTCTCCCACTGCCGGTCCGCTTTCATAAAACAAGGAGGTAGAGAGAAGAACTGACAGACACTAGTGGAGTGGGGAATAGCTTTTGGGGCCTCAGGAGGCTTTGTTTTTATGACTTTGTAAAAGTTACTTTCACATGAGAGAAGAAGGGGGAGAACGCACGTAGTTTTCCACTGCTCATTTTTGGGTCTAGGTCTGTATGGCAATAGGAGCAAAGATGATCATGAGATTAATATATAAATTTGAGGAAATCTTGGCTTTAGTACAGCCATTGATGAAACTGGCTCTTCATATCTGTAGGGCCAAGGCTTCACCTGTAGTTCATGCAGTGTTTGTACCTTTTGTCAACTTGCTTAATCTGTACCTGCATCACCTGCAAAATGGAACAATATTTATGTAGTTCCCAGAAACCAGTTGTGATTGCAACATCTCTGCAATCAGTGGATTGTAGGTTGAAGATGTTATATTGTTTCCATTGGGAAGTTTTTGTCAAACTACAAATGGACCATTAATCAAATCAGTGAATTCTAAAGCTGCTCAAGATTACCTACTCTTTTCCTCAGTCTCTGTGTTCATCAGAGTATGTTGCAAAAATGAAACAAAGTTAACATGTACATGTTTTTTAAGTACTTCAAAGTTGACTTCACACCTTCTAAAACATGTTTGCTAAAATTTTGCACTGTTTTCATTTTGTGTTTTTATTCCTTTAAAGTTTATTACTTTTATATATTGCTCCTTAATTACAGTAGGATTTTAAAGCATATTTAAAATGTATTTAAAACTACTTTTCAGTTCTCTTGAATTCTGTTAGCAGTGAATGAACATTTTTTGACAAAATTTATTTGGTTTTCATGTAATAAATGAAAAATAACACTTTTAAATGAGGTAATTTTTATGATACTGAAATAAGTTGGGCAAAAACATATTTTGAAAATGCTGACAAACATTGCTCTTTTAATGGAAAATCCTGTTCACTGTAGTGTGCCAAAGTAGATACTTGGCCCTAACTTCTTTTCAGGTGGTTGGTGTAGTTCCTCACAGGGACTTTTAAGATCATGGCTTTCCCTGGTGAAGCAATTATTCTGATGATGATTGCGATTGCTCTTAAGGTTGAGATCTGTAAATCACCCAGTTTGTTTGAATTCTTCCAGTCTTTGCTTAGTACAGGAATGCAAGGAAGGTCTCTATGGAAATCATTATTCACACTCTAACAGCTGCTATGGACATATTCACAATATAGATAGAAGTTATTGAAACCCCTGTGATATGCTGGCTCTGATGTGGTGGTTAAATAATTCACCATCAGATTAAAGAGCTGATTTGACAGAGTTGAGCAGCTATAGGGAACTGGCTGAGATATTGCCAGTGTAATTTTACCCATATAGTAGGATTAATTATAAATCCCAATCAAGCTCCCCTTGGAGACAATGCAAGTTTCAAATGAGCCCAAAATGAGGCTAGAGATTTGGGCTGAGATTTCCAGTGTTACTTAAAGTATTTGGGAATTCAGTTCCCACTGAGATGAATGGAAATTGGGCATCAAACACTGTAGGTGGCTTGCAGATCAGTCTTTAACAGTGATCTTTCAGTCCTACTAAGACTTTATACCTCCTATTATAAGGAAATAAACAGGGGCTCTGACCTGAGCCTGGCATCTTTGTGAAGACAGGCTATGCCAGAACACATGTGCAAAATTGCAGGCACATCCACATACTCTGCCTAATGGGCCAGCCTATTTGACTTCCAGTGATGTACTGTCTTTATTACAAAACTACTGATTAGGCAAGGAGCTTTAATACATTAATAATCAGTGCCTTAGGCCAGGTATCAGGTGGCTTTTATTATGGCAGTCTGTGTGGTCCCACATTTAACTCCATGGATATAGAATTGGTGAAACCACTGTCACCTTCATTTATTTTTGATATCAGATAGCTGAACACCTTTCAGATCTCTGGCCTGTCTCTATTGCTAAGTAGTTCCCTTCCGCATTATTTCAACAAATAGGATATTAAGAGATTTCTGGCCAGAGATGGTTAACTATTTGCATATGGACAATCCTATTGTTAGCATCAAAGCAATTGTGATCATTCTGTCTTTATTTTCATTTTTTTAATCAGTGTAATAAACCTCCCACAAGCAACTCAGCACTGTTTGATTTTAGTGCCTATTAGCACTGGAATGGACTTCAAGTATTACATCAATTAGCACTATATATATCATGATGAACTTATATCCTGAAGAAAGCAGATAATGCCTCATCTTAAAATAATATTTAATTAGGAAAAATAGAAAAAAAAATTAGAAGTTATTCATTTTTAAAATAATGCAGAACAGCAGAAAGTGCTGGCCTACTTGACTACATTGCTCAAGAGCCAATTGTGTGATGTGGGGCAAACAGGACATTAAAGCATTTAACATGACGATAGTTTAGTACTAGTAAAAGAGCAGCATTTTTTTTAACAAGACTATTTTCCCTTTTTATCTTTACCCATAGACTTGCATGAGAATCTCATTTTTCCTTAAGAGTCTAGTTCTCAAAGTAAACTAAATCTTGAAAATGCACATAGAAGGTACAAAACAGGAAGACTGATAAAAGGAAACACAGATTTATTATTTTTATGAATCTCTTGATTTGGGTGGCCTGGTTCATGATCTTTTAATTTTTGGTGTAGGCAGTGCAGTACTCCCTGGTGCTTTATATCTTTCTTGAGCTGTACATGCACTGTTAATTCACACCAGACCCCAGAAAAAAAGATTAGCTCATTCATAGGTAGAAAACTGAG
This sequence comes from Aptenodytes forsteri, assembly GCF_000699145.1. NCBI lineage: Eukaryota > Metazoa > Chordata > Aves > Sphenisciformes > Spheniscidae > Aptenodytes > Aptenodytes forsteri. The sequence goes on from NW_008795918.1 coordinate 2,126,709, forward strand.
AGAAACTAAATGATTTGCTGAAGTGTTGGTGCCCGGAGGAGCAGAAATTGGTGCCCTGCTCAGAATTTCAGCTCTCCAAGGCCCAAGGTGCTTGTTTCTTAGCAGCAGGTCAACTTTTCCCTTCTGTCTCTCATCTCATATTCAGGTTTCAGGTAGGTTTGCTTTTCTTCTCCCTGGGCTTGTTTTTTCCCCCTCTTTGTGACATAAGGAGGTCCTTTGAAATATCTCTTAGCCTAAAAAGAATCCCGAGATTTTTTTAAACACAGAGAGGTATTTACAGCTCTCAAAACATGTTTGAAAGAATAAAGTTAAACTTTTATGTCTTTATAACCTTGTTGCCAGAAGTGCTGAGCATTCTGGTGACTTCAGCTAGCTTTGGTGTGAATTGGCATGACAGCGACTCTCAAAAACCAGGCTCATTTCTTTGAATACTTAAACAGGTGCCTAGTTACCATATTGCAAGCTTGAAAATGTTGGCTTTAGTTGTCTAGACTGGGGGGAGAAAAAAAAATTAACATCCCGAGGAATGTTTCATGTTCCCTGAAGTGTTAGGGGCTAGCCACTGTAGCGATTTACTCCCTGGGCTTTTTTTCCCCTCTTTGTGACATAAGGAGGTCCTTTGAAATATCTCTTAGCCTAAAAAGAATCCCGAGATTTTTTTAAACACAGAGAGGTATTTACAGCTCTCAAAACATGTTTGAAAGAATAAAGTTAAACTTTTATGTCTTTATAACCTTGTTGCCAGAAGTGCTGAGCATTCTGGTGACTTCAGCTAGCTTTGGTGTGAATTGGCATGACAGCGACTCTCAAAAACCAGGCTCATTTCTTTGAATACTTAAACAGGTGCCTAGTTACCATATTGCAAGCTTGAAAATGTTGGCTTTAGTTGTCTAGACTGGGGGGAGAAAAAAAAATTAACATCCCGAGGAATGTTTCATGTTCCCTGAAGTGTTAGGGGCTAGCCACTGTAGCGATTTACTTTTCAACAGGCAGGATAAGTTCTGGGTTAATTTAAGTTTCTTCTTTAATTGTCTATTTCTTCAGCTGGCTCTTTGCATCCACTCCAATTTTGCAAGGCAGTGCCAGAAGGTGCCAGGGAATTCAGCACCAGATGTGCCTCTAAACTGCCCTGCTTGCTCTGCTGTTACATTCCTTTACAGAGAAACCACATTTGGAGCATTTGCTTGCCCCAACTCTTCAAGCTCCACTTTAGATGCATACACGGAAGTGCCCTTTGGGGGGGACTGTGGTAAGGTTTGCACCTCTATATTGGTTCTAAACACTCTTTATTACAAATAACCTCAAAGTTCAGTACTGCAGATGATACACAACTTCAAAGATAATCTGGGCTGTGTATTAAAAGGCATTAGTATCTTGTCAGCACAACAGTTTATTTCCAAATTATCATAATTAGTATTTTATTTAAACAACATGTTTCATAGCTTTACATTGTCATTTTACTTTGATTACCACGAATGAACTTTGAAATAACTGGTGTTGCCACAGGTACAAGTTCTGACTGGTCTGGGCAGGCATTTGGTCATGTGAACTGCACTTAGCTGTATTTTTACTGCCCTAAAAATACAGTCTTCTAATGCTGGCCATCTAGAGGTCTGCTCCTTCAAGTGCTCGCTGTGAAGAAACTGTTTGCTCCAAAGAGATTAGTAAGTATTGGGATTGTGTGGGATTGGTGAGGCTGAGCCCACCAAAAAGAAAACCTTTGTGTGCTTTATGAATAGCTCCCATGCTAATATGGCCCAGGGCATAACAAACTTGGTGGCTTTGGCATATTATCAGTTTGTGTTAATGTGAAACTCAAAGCAAACCTTGGAGGGTGTGAATACAGATGTGAACCAAACCCACCAAAACCAGAAGAAAAGTTTGTACAACCCCGTGAGAACTGAAATTAATTTTTTGTACTGTTCTTGTCTGAAAGGGAAATGCATCAATAAATAAAACCTTTATAGTACCATCTTAGTGAAGAATGATACAGACATTAAAAATTGCTTCTAAAAATGTAATGATCTGCTTTGAGTGGTCAGGAGGACCACTAAGGAAGGAGTAGGGTCAAGCTTGCGGGCGGAAGCCTCCACTGTTTTGAGTGAGGCACACTCAAATTATGATTCAGATTCATACTAGACTGCTGCAGTTCGATTTCTTGCACTGAGTGAATAAGAAACTCAAGTTCTGGATGTTTCAAAGGTTGACAAACAGAAACTGGATTCACGCGTCCACTGTAGGTCCCTCAATTAACAAAATAAGAGTCCATTTCCATTGAACAGCCTCAATTCCCTTTCTTTTTTTTTAAAGAAGGGAATGTTATAATCCCCTCTTCCTTCTCTTCTTCACTCATCTCCCTTATTCATTAGTAATTTGCATTTATCAATTATTCAAACATATTTAGGACCAGCTTGCAAACTCCAGTGGAGATAGATGCAAATTAGTTGCATAAAGAATCAATAAGCTCACTCATGCGGGTTCATCATCCACAGCACAAGATTCACTAATGTCCCTAGTGATAGAATTGTGAAAAATATTATTAATCAATGACTGGTTTCATTTCTTTGAGACAAGTTTAATAATTGCATTGTGGCAACAGAAAAGAGCTCCAGCAAAGATTATACTGTACTAAGTGCTGACCAAAACCAGAAAAAAAGCATAGTCCCTGCCCCAAAAGGCTTATAGTCAGTGTAGAAACTGCAGTGCAGGGGCAGGAAAGCACAATAAAGACAGTGCTGAACACAGATATCTTACAGGCGTTACAGCAGACTATATGGAGTGATGTAGAAGAGAACAGTGAAATAGTTTTACAGTTACCTCCTGTCATACATGAAAGTCCATGTGGGATAAAGCACGAGGAGGTTTTTCTGGAAGTGTAACAAGCGGGTAATGAATGCTTGCATTGCAAAATGGGGGGCAGAAAGCTGTTGTCATGACAGAATATGTGATGATAAAAGTAGAGTAAGACTTGTCCTTGAAGGCCTTGAAATAAAGATAGCATCTAACCCAAGTCCTTTCTAAAAAAGCCGATCAAAGTTGAAAAGCTATGTGAGAGTAAAAAGGAAAGATTCTTTTTTCTTATTTGGTGATTGGTGTATAACTAATTGCCTGCTTTCTGAGTGTCCTGAAATTCCTGGGAAGTAAGTGTCATAATCCAGTATATTCAGAAGAGGGCAGCATCAACCTAAACAAGTGGGAAACACATTTAATGTAAGGATTTCAATCAAAATGGGAGACTCCAAAAGGTAACACAAATACAGTTGTTGAGTTTGTTAAAACCAGAATCTAGTTTGTATTCTGACATTAAGACAAAGCAAGTCCATAATCCAGAATTATAGGAGCATTTGTAGTGTCTCTGCAATGACGTGATAATATTTGTTTTGTTATCTTCCAATAGTAACACATTCCTCAGATTAGTGGTTACCGCACCTTAGTTATAGTTATGACACCTACAGCCCTCTAATTACAGGTCTTTTGAAACAAAAATGGAAACAAAATGAAAAAAAGACCAAAATTCTGCGTATTCTGTTACTGAAATGCTGCTGAAGTCATAGCCACAGCTAATGCAAACTAGGTATCAGTACAGGTGATGACACTTACGCTGGTCCTGAGGATCTCAGTTGGTAGGAAAGCTCTCAAGGACATCAGTTTGGCTTTGGACCAGGGATTGAGTCAGATGCAAGATTTGGACTAAAACAGGCAAATACTCATGTAATTACATGATGGTCTTAGGCTTAAGTGAACTTGCTAGAAGTTTTGACTGAACAAGGACTAGACTGGGTCCAGTGTTATTGGGTTAGCCATTCCTCATCTAGCTGCCCATGACTAATAATGCTCCATGTGATGCGTTAAATTCCGTTCCCATTGAATGGGCCTCTGAGATTTTACTCATTTTACCACAGGATTTTACTTTAACAAAGCACTTGCAAATACGCACAAGTCCCACTCATGTCAGTGATGCTTACATATATGCTGAAGTGTTTTGCTGAGAGGAGAATTGCAAAAGGAAGTACAAATCCTTAGGTCATCAGTATAGCAAGACTGTCAGCCTGCACAGTGGCAATAGGTGATCTAGGAAAAACAAGTGTAGAAGCTTTTCTTGTAAGAGTTAACTAATTGTATTCTGAATCAGGACACGAGGAGATAAAAATGTACATTGCAAATGCTATTGTTCTCCTGTTGACTGCATTTTTTAAGTGTCTGGGTAATTACAGCTTTTTTCCTGGATGTATTTAGAGTTCTTTGGCTGAGGAAGGTGCATCATATTTCACTCGATTCCTTTCTTAAAGGCTAAAAGGACTGGAACATGTAAGCTGTTCTATTTTGTGAATCTCAAGGTGGGTTATTTAACCTTGAATTGTGTCAAAATCCTGTTTTAGCATAAAGACTGCATATGTATACGCTTAATGAATAAGACCCTAAAGGTTTGTAAAGAACCTAAGTTTATATATTCCAGTAAATATGATCTTCACAGGCTAATTAGTTAGAAATTTCACCCTTGCTTATAGTATACACCATTTTATGGTCAATAACAGTAAAAGCTATGTAAACCGTGCCCTTTATTAATAAACATTATGTGCTTCTGGCTTTCAAATAAGGAAATGGATTACTTGTTTTTCTCTTGTGACTGGACTACTGGCATAGTAAAATCCAAGCAATTAACATTATGGATAGATCATTTCATGTGAGATATGAAAGCTGTACAGATAATTCTGTTTTCTAGAAAAGTAAGGATGCTAGTACTGTGAAGAAAACTTAGATGAGCAATATCCAACCTCAGAGACTTCAGGGAGAGTTTGAGCTCTCTGGGGGTTAATATTGAATAGTATGACTTTCCCCTGTATGTTACAGGTTTGGATCCAACAAAGATTAGTACTAACTAGAACTGGTTGTTAGCTACTTGTTGTTGGATAGCTTCTGTATGGTTTTTAGCGGATAATGCATATACCTTTAAAACCTCCTCTACAAATGGCATTGTTGGCCTTGCTAACTGAGGCACTGAAATGGAGTGATCCTGGATGTGCACCACCCTCCCCATCCCTGCAGGGGCCTCTCCGGGTTAGCATTTGAAACAATATGGTGAAATGAATGATCTCTATGGAGCTGTAAACTTATGTGACAAGCTGTTGTTCTGCCAACACACACAGACATGATCATCCTCTCTATTCCAGTCCAGGAGCTCCCCAGATGATGTGCACTTTGGGGATGCATATAAATGATCAACTCATTGTAACTTTTCAGCTAATGGGATTTTCTGTTTAAGCCAGCAGAAAATACCGGTGACCTAACGTTTGTACCCCTTACTTCCCCATAGAGTGACATTACTGAAACAAAATGGCCACTCATCCTAGAGTGACGGGTTTACTGTGTACAGTAACAGGCATGTATGTTGTATACAAAGACCTACAAACACATGGAAGAGAACAAATATATTAAAGGTCTCTTGTGATAGAGGTCTCTTCCTTAGCCACGCTCTATAAACAGATGCTGAAAATATTTTAATAATTTAGTTAGAAAAATCAACCTAGTAGCTCCTGTGGCTATGAATAAGAATTTAATTGCCTTTGTACTTTACAAATGTAGTTGTTTAGCACCAAAGGAAGACTTTGGACTGGATGAAGAACAATTGCTTTTTTGCATAGAGCTTGTCATGTTGGCCCTGTCTGAAGAAAGCAGAATTTTCAGCTGGTTATGAATATGGTTTTGTTTAAAATAGTAAGGCTAGCACACAGTGCATCTCCCTTCTCCCGCCAAAGATGTTTCCTGAGCACCAAACTTAGTTCTTAGATATATGGAAAAGCATGTGAGCCAATATCCAGCTGAGAACTAATCACTTCAAAACTTAGAAATTGAGCTGTTAGGTATGGGAGACTTCCCTCTGTCCTGTGTATTCCATTCTTCCATTTTCTTTTTTATCAATTACAAAGTGCATTTAGAAGGACACCAGTTCAGGAAACTTTTCCTACCTTTTTCTGTTCTGTAGCAGTTCCTCCAAAATATGTATGCTGAATTAACTTTATGGGTCACAATTATTGCTGAGTTGGGAATCCTGGGAAGTATGAAGGATGAGTTAACCTTTTCCACGAGTGCTTTTCCCTAAGTAGCTTTGCAGTCCCTGGAGCATCTGTGGATACTTTTTTGCATTACTTCTTCACTAGGCTGTACAACGGCCAGTCCAAGGCAGAACTGACTCATGTAGAAATAAATAGTTCACTTCTGTGTGCTGGGGCAGTGACTAGTTGTGAAGCCAGATTTTTTTTTTTCCAGAGTGTAGATCAGATTTGTGTCTGATCAGTTCTCAAACAGGCATTAGATATATCCAGGTGCTGTGAATATGACTGAAAGGGCCCTATGTGGTGGATGGATGTATGACGTTCTGCAGATGAAGGGCAAATATTGTGCCCCTCATGTTCTCTCCTTTCTGTATCAGTTTTTCTTCCTCTAAAACAATCTTCTGATCATTCACATTTTTAGGTACACTCAGAGAAATGGTATTGGTTTTCCCAAACTCCTATGGCTGTTTCTGACCCCTTAATCTCACAGGTACCTAGCCTTCTTCAAGTTCTTCCCCAGGCCATGGGACCTAACTACTGACGTCCTACTGTATTCCATATGCTACTGGAGCCACCTAGTTTAGAGAATCTAGGAACATAATACAGGCATAGGCAGAACACAGCTTTTTTCAAAATACGAGCTTGGAATGGGTCATTAACCAAGCTGATTTTATGCTCCTCAGTTTTAAAGGAAAGCTGCTGCTTCTGGAAATGTGTTTCCAAAAGTAAATCACTTTTTCTCTAGAGAAGCAAAGGGAGGTGTTCAGATCACAGACCTGAACTTCCATCTACAGTAGAAATTGTCTCAGTGTGCTAAAATGTAGGGGCTGTGAGCTTGAGTGGATGCTTTTGTTGCTGAACATGAAAGCAAAGTCATATTGCTGCTTGGATGATGGATTTCCCTTAGTAGGCAGCCACCATCTTGTTTACAAGGAAATCTCAACCATTAGGGTGTATGAAAACTGCATATGGTTGGCTTGTTGGCTTTTAGCAGAGATGACACAAAGAAGAAGTGAGACATATATTGGATTGAGGTAAGCAGTCTCTATCACCACAACTATATTACTAACTTATGTTTAATTGCTTAGCATTTATGAGGTGTATAATTTATTGTCTTTCTTGCCATACAATAGGCTGGGCAAGTTAAAAAATCTCCAAGTTTCAAAGGCTAGAGTTTTGGGTGCCTGCCAGCACTGATCTGTTTAACAAACGGGCAGCAGGGTGCTTATTAGTAGGTTGTGGTCTGCAAACCATGAAGCCTGTGGGGCCAGATGCACTGATCAAATAGTGAATCTATAGATCAGTAAGCCCATTAGATGAAAAAGGGGAGCACCACTGAGTATAAATATATTTTTCATAGGCTTCAATTAGGCCACCATAAATGACTCTTGTAACTCCTTCTGTTGACCCAGCAGTCTAAATATTAAACATTAGTATAAGCAACATTTGTTCCAAATTGCCTCTCTTAGAATTTCCCAATGACTTATAATTATGTGGTACTTGGTAGTAAAAGAACAAGTGCCAAATCGCTCTTATTATTTCTGTTTATTTCAGTGTAACAAATAGTACCTACTCACAACTCAAGGTGCTTATATATTATTCATAAAAGCACAACAAAAATTGGCAGTGAATCAACGACTGCATAAGACCAGGTGATTAGCTGGTCTGAATTGGCATGGTTCTATGGAAGCCAAGACAAGTCTGAGTTCCCTGAAGTCACTGAGGCTATGAAAATTTCTAGTTGTTAAGGATCCAGCCAAAGGACTCTGCAAATGACATTTCATCCCTTTAATTTTCCAGCTTCAGTTGGAACAAATGAAGCAGCATGACACTTCAGTCATGAACTTTCCAAGAGCAGATTTTACTATTTTAATTGCTTGAACTTGATTGATTTTTTTTTTTCAATTGTTTCAGCCTGTGAATCACTTGTGAATTCTTTGTGATGACTACTGCTAAAAGTTGATTTTCATGCGGTACCTCATCGCTTAAGTCATGTGGCAAGGTTGTGAAAGATGTGTAATGCCACTAAACCATCACTTTTTTCCTGCAAAAATATGTGAATTCTTTGATGACTACTGCTAAAAGTTGATTTTCATGCGGTACCTCTCCGCTTAAGTCATGTGGCAAGGTTCCCTTTTCCTGACAGCATACCTGCTGAACCCATGGCACTTCCATGACTTGAGCATTCCCAGTCCTGCTGCTTTTTATCAGTGATCACTTGTGAATTCTTTGTGATGACTACTGCTAAAAGTTGATTTTCATGCGGTACCTCATCGCTTAAGTCATGTGGCAAGGTTCCCTTTTCCTGACAGCATACCTGCTGAACCCATGGCACTTCCATGACTTGAGCATTCCCAGTCCTGCTGCTTTTTATCAGTGTTCTTGTGAACACAGTTGTACTCTTATAAATGTTTGCAAGGAGAAAGTGAAAGATGTTGTAATGCCACTAAACCATCACTTTTTTCCTGCAAAAATATGTGAATTCTTTTTGTAGTGAGTACCCAATTCTGGTTTCAGTTGCTTCCTCCAGGAAAGATTAGTAGAAAAGAAAGACCTGAAAGAGTATTTTGAAGGTCGATCCAAGATTATTTACATAATAAAGAGGAAAAAGAAATTAATTCCTGCAGCTGAGAATCTTCTGTTGAAAATGCTCAGAGGCATAGAACAAAACCAAAGTACTCTCCTCTCAGCCTCTTTCCACTCTGTTGTCAGCATCTCCTCTTTGTTTTCCTTCTGTTGAGTAACTCAGGGCTGCCCTAAATTCTGAGTGAAAAAAGAAGACCACAAAAGAAAACATGATGGCAGTATTCTTTCAACGATTGTCTCAGGCTTTGCAAGGTTGACATGAATTAACTTAGTTAAAAGGTACTGGTCATTGGCAAAAAAGTCTTCCTAATCTGTGCTTTCCGTGCCAACAAAAGTGATGTGCTACATCAGTTTGTAAAGGAATCATTACAAATAGTATTATCAGAAAGACATTTAGTTTCAGGTCTTTGCACACTGCCAGAGAAATACATATTCACATAATATAAAAAGTAATCAGAACCCATGGCTTGCTTTGCAACTTATCAGTTTGAATCTATTTAAAAGTCTACAATGACCTTAGTGGCATGCAGCTTTATTTTGGGTCTCACACTGGCAAGATACTTAAGTACATAGCAAGTGTTACGTATTTCAGTAGTTCCATGCTGACGTGCTAAGGAGAGTGCTGTGTTTAAAATTCAATGTGTCCTTATATTGCTTAGGCTAGTGCAAACTGGGGCTTTGCACTAGTGGAAGTGTGAGCATGTTCAGCCCCAATGTCACCAGCTCAGCAAAATTACAAAAAAGTCAGGTTGGCATTTTCAGAATGTGTGATTTACTTGGATGTTTCTTACCCTTCAATTACAAGTCTACTTTAAGTCGTATCAGGGCTTACATTAATTCTTTTTAGGTAGGAAACCAGAGTCTATTGTTCTGAGACTAAATTAGGACTAGAGGCCAGATTAATAAATAATATGATTCACTTTCCAGAATTCTTAAATGTCACTAGGCAAGAATACATCTGTGAGGTTTATTAGCCTCATTATTCCTGTGCAGAACTGACATCTAAGAGCACAAACGGGAACAAAGACTAACTGAAAAAAAGCCTAATGCTAATGCAGAAAACCTACATACCATTGAATATAGGACAATCTAAAACCCAAGAATCTATATTACAAGCATCTTTATTTTTCAAGCTCTAGCACTCCAGGGAAATGCAGTTACTCTGTGACCCTTATATTAAGTTGATCCTTAAATTAAGGTATTTTGGTTCCCATTTTCTCTTTTTAAGGGCCAAGGACTATAACCCAGCCAAAGCAACCACTCACTCCTCCATGTGTGTGAGCACTGATAACCCTGTTCCCTGGTTCAGTTTACAAGAAATCTGTTTTCAAAGCCTGTGAAGTTTATGATGCATTGAGTGGGAGAAGGGTAAGAGCCAATAGGCCTCACTGTGCTGGCATCCTTTTCTACAATATTCCCAGAAAGAACTGGAGGAAACAACTTTCTCTTTTTTTTCATGTCATAGGATGTCTGTAGCTGGAGAGACTCTTCCTGCTTGTACAGCTGGAGCAATAGGAAGTCCTTACAAAATGGCTGTGCAGGAGTTAATGCTTTCCAGTGACCCTGGCCCACTGAAAGGTGTCCTAAATAAAAAGCAGTAATAGTTTTTCTTTGCTGGAATGTCTCTTCAGAATAAACAAGAGAACATTAATCCCACACCTCTTCATGCCGATCTCAGTACCTCTGGCTGTGGCCAGCAGTTAGTCCAGTATGGGAAAACCTCAGGTGCAGTAAGGAAGTGATGCAGAAATTAGCTCAACCCATAGTCTTTCTCCCATCTCAGGTCTTGTTTGCGTGACCCCACACCAGAAAAGGGCCAGAACTATTTGGATTGCTCAGATAGAAAAGTCTTACACTCTGGTAAATTTTGCCATAGTGTGTGTTAACTCAGACTAGCTAAGCCAAGTTAACTACCTTGATTTAAAATGCCAGAGAAAAAAGGCATCTTGGGTTTTAACTTGGGATAGTACTTGCTATGAACTCCAAGTTCCTCAATTATCTGTTACTTTAACTGATAACCTCAGTTAAAATCTTAGTTGTCTTGTTTTTTCTGCTAGTATAGTCTCAGGTAGGAAGCTCCAGCAACCCCAGATAACCCCAGGTAAGAACCTTTTCTTTTTTTCTTTTTTCTCCCCCCACCCTGCCCCGGGATGGACATATCATTTGAACCTGATTTGCTAAGGGGTAAGCTCCCAAGGGTTTTTACTGAGTTGGAGATGCTCAGGACTTCTGAACTTCAAATCTTTAATGATGCATGGGAAAACCAAGAAAATATTGACACTCCAAGAATGCCACATGCTGCATGTCTGTAGAGAAAGAAAGATGAAAACTCTTTTCTTCTACTAAACCAGTGGATTATAGTATGCCATGAAACTGGACCAATGTTTTCACGAAAACAAGTCGTCTTTTTTGAATTCACGCCATCTTGCTTTGCCTCAAATGCTCTATTTGGCTGAGGTTCAGCAGGGGTATTAGGAACTGCTGCTAGCTGAATGCAGAACAAACTCTCACAGCCAAAATTAAGAACAGTGCTGTCTTCTGCAGGGTTTTTAAAACCTAATTAAAGTAAATACTTTGGAATGATTAAAAGGCACACACCATTTTAAGATAAAAGTTTATTATAGTTAAAAAAGGAAGCTCTGTAATTTAAAATGGAAAGTTTATGAAGCTTCAGGATAAACCTCAGTGAGGAAAAATAACAGGTTTCAGATGTTCCAAATATCATACGTTAACCCCAAATGATTGTTCTATAACACCAGTTTCCTTAGTCCACGGTGGTCAGAATTAGAACACCCACTCTGCTTAAAGGCACAATGCTCACTACGATCAGCCATTAATCACCCTGTTCCTGTCCTGTACCAAGGCTCCAAGCTTCACGATTTAAATAGGGGATGATTATGTATCTATCCCAACTAGATCTGATTTCATCATATCTGGGCCTGCTTTGAGCAGGAGGTTGGACTAGAGACCTCCCAAGGTCCTTTCCAATCCAAATGATCCTAGGGCTCTAATAAAACAAATGACTGCTAGAACAATATCTAATGAGACCAAACAGCTAGGAAATGGCGTGTTTTGCAAGGTTGTTAGTTTTCCAAGTAATGTGTGTATATGACAGAGAAAGGGAGAGAATATTCAAATGTTATTTACTTAAGAGTAGCTGTTATTTAATCTACAGAGTCAGATTTATTTGGATAATTACTATAAATTCCAACTGACTACTAGAAACATATTGAAAGTTAACAACTATGTAATAAACTTTCTAAGCAACAATTAAGTGTGTTGGGGAGCAAGTCTACAAATCTTTTAAAGGTGCTGTCAAAAAGGAGACAGAAAAAATAATATCAGAAAGCAGTATAGTCAAAAGTAAAGGATTAAATTTTAAAATTCAGCCTTTGTTTTGTCCTTTTGGGAGCCCCCTCCTGATAGTACGCAATAAAAGGCAGCGCAGGAGGCTGGTAACAGAAGGACCTGCAACTCACTGTCTGAGGCTTTCAGTGTGCTGTAATTGAAATCTCCCAAAACACGTCAGCTGGAGTCTACTTGCTGTAAGCAAAAAGGAGTAGTTAATAGAAAATTTCTATCAGGTAGGCTACTCAAGGTATTTCCTGATTCAGAATTTACTCCCTCAGGTTAGACCACTAGCGCCTGGCATTTTTAAGGCTGCAGCAAAGTGCAAAGCCCGTTTCTCTTTCTTTTTTTCCCCTCAAATGTATACTGCTTGAGTGAAACCCACCTCTTGCTTTTAGCGTCATACCTGCTGTTCTATTAGGTCTGAACTATAATGTTTCTACAATTGATACCCAATGAAAAGCTCTAATGAGATCTTCTAGTGATAGCCATTTGGCTTGTTTACCTTACCTTGCTTCGGGAAGATCTGGCAAGTTATTATATAATTTGTTCCCCTTCCCATATACTGCTGGGATAACGTTTGTCTGCCTAGCTCACTTCTTATTCGGAAACAGTTGGTGTTTCTGCATGGTCTTATGGTTGCCACAGGTGTGTTTTCCTCTCCCTTTGCAGCTCAGAAAAATTACCTAGGCTAAGAAAAGTTTTTTCAAGAGTGGGACTTTATGAATGACATTCCATTTTTCAGCGCTTTTTTTGCACTTGTTTTTATTGCCCTTCATCACTGGTCATTCCATTGACTATGCATAACTTAATCCTGTGACTGCTTGTCATTGGGCATTGTACTTATTGTGGTGAGGGACATTCTCACAGTAGTGAGCATCTGTAGGATTTGGCCTTCAACATGTGATGTCCTTGTGGTTGCAATGTTGTCATTCCATCTTCTGCTTCACACACTGTACCATTTTTATAAGCAGTAATCCAGAGCAACCCTTTGCAGCTACAGAATTCAATAATATGTCAATCAATTACAGAAACACACAGTATTCAAACACACTATTTGTGTCATTATTAAAGTACAATAAACTCTCTTGCTCAGAGGATAGTAATAGCAGATCAGATTTTTACAAAAGATACATTAAATCCCCAGAGCCCAATCAAAACAGCCTCTTTTCTGTCATTTTCCCTTTGTTAAAAGCTTCCTCTGCTCTTTTGAAAGAGCTTTCATTCTTCCTCAGAGAATGCCTCAATTTTAAAATTATCATAGTAGATTCATGTCACCCATATTTTATATTCTCTCCCATAAGAAAAGAGAGAAAATTCTTCATCTGCTAAGTCTTGACTGGTAGTTAGTTCCCTCTGCTTCTTTCTAGTCCAGTCATTGTATTTCTGCTCTGTTTCTTTCTGTGTTGCAGTCCTTAGAAAATATGCTGCAAAACCACAGTCTTGAAGACAGGGTACGCACTGTGCCAATATGAACTTCATTTCAGGATCAGACCTCAGTCACCTGAAATTTCTTATTCAAACTTTTAAATAAATGAAATTGACCCATTTCTGGGCACACTGCTTTAAAAAATTAGTTAAGTAAGATCCTTAGGCCAGCATATCCTGACCTATTGTATCTGCCTCCCAAATGAACTTTACGATCCATGCCCCCTCTTTGCCAGCCACAATAAGCATTTATTAAATGTGGGTATTAAAACACTTTCTAGCATGAGGAACTTGTATGATGAACCCTGGAGATGGTATAATGTGCTTCTCAACCGACTCCCTTAACCTGATGAAGTTACCTATTAGAAGTACAGCCAAACATTAATATTTCTTAGCTAAAAATGATTGACTAGCCTGAGCTTTTTTTGCTAATACAAATAGCTGCTATAAAGACACAAGACACAAAAATGATGACTAGCTTGAGCTTTTTTAAATACATGCTAATACAAATAGCTGCTATAAAGACACTTCTGTAATTATCCAACCAGGCTACCCATAATTTAACATTGGAAATTGTCCCAACTGAGAGGAAAAAAAAAATCTAATCTTCTTATAAAGCAAATGAGCAAGTAGGCTATCAGATGCCTTTTCATACTTTTATGACTGATAGAATCATAGAATAGTTTGGGTTGGAAGGGACCTCTAAAGGTCATCTAGTCCAACCCCCCTGGCAATAAGCAGGGACATATTCAACTAGATCAGGCTGCTCAGAGCCCCGTCCAACCTGACCTTGAATGTTTTCAGG
>NW_008795918.1:2141664-2161924 GCF_000699145.1 Aptenodytes forsteri
CATTGATGAAGATATTCAACAGTACCGGTCCCAATACGGACCCCTGCGAGAGGGGGTATCACCAATCTCCATCTGGACACTGAGCTGTTGACCACTACCGTCTGGATGCGACCATCTAACCAATTCCTCCCCCACCGGACAGTCCACCCATCAAATCCATACCTCTCCAGTTCAGAGAGAAGGATGTTGTGGGGGACCGTGTCAAAGGCCTTACAGAGGTCCAGGTAGACGACATCTGTAGCCCTTCCCATGTCCACTGATGTAGTCACTCCATCAATCTATTTTACAAATTATTCTTCATTCTTTTTCTTATATTTTCCAACTATTTGATCATGGGAAGATGTGCTGTATCATTGCTAGTATACATAGCGTATGGTATAGTGAAGGCCAGTGCTATGTAAATAAATCTGTATAAACTACTGAAAAAAGGATTATCTGCTTTGATTTCAATTTAGATGAATTCCTAATCAGTCAGAGGATCCTGGAAACTTCTCTCATGCACTTATCAGTCAGAGAACCCTGGAAACTTGACTCGTGCACTTTTGTTTCACAACTGGCATATTTATTTACATTTAAAGATTGCACATAGTATAGGTAAAGATTTCATCCTCTGCTTTATTGCCAAACATGCGATATTATGGCCTCCTGTTCTCTCTCAGCATGAAGGTGATACTGGTATCACAATTTGGATGTGCCTGTCAGAAGAAATGACACTGAGGGACCTTTTGTAGTTGTTTTTTTTTAATTTGACCATTCTCAATTAAAGAGGAGTCTTTGGAAAACTGCCTGCTTGTCACTCAGCTACTTTTCTCAGGAGGCAAAGTTCAAATAATTTTCACAACTGTAGTAAGCTCCACTTTGAGGTTGTGCATAAGCATGTTCAGAAAAACTGGTAGGTTAGACAAAAGATGGAAGTAGCCTTTCATCTCTCCCCATTTCACAAGAAAACAGGAGAAATTCACACGGAAGCACTCTGCGGTTCATGAAATGTGATCATGTTACTGTTCAGTACCTATCACTACATATTTTTTTAGGCTGCTTAATTTAATTCTAAAATCAGCCTCTTCATTTTTTTGTCCTCAGAAAAAGTCAAACTTCTCTGTCTCTTGAAAATCCACTTACAAGCATAGGGCCTCTCAATCTTTCTTTCAAGGGTAGCTGCTGTGCTTTCATAGTACTCAAGGAAATGCCTAAAAATGAGAGGAAAAAAATCTCTAGCCAGTCGATCTCTAGCTAGCCTACTTTAAGGGACCTAGCCAGATCCTTCCAACAACTGCTTGTTTAACAGACATCTTAGCTGTATAGAGTCATCCGTTTGTAGTTTAATGAAAATGTGAGGAATAGAGGTTCCTCACAAATTGTTTTTAGAAAGCCAGTATTGTTTGATGAAAACTTAGCATAACCATTATAAATGTCTCCACTCATTATTAAGTTAATTTCCTAAACTGCTTGTCTTGTTAATGGTAACTTCTGTGTTTATAGTTGATGGTACTATATTTTTGGCTACAACATTTCTTATAAAGTAGATCATCTATTCGTGTAGAAGTCAGATCTAATCAGCAGATGCCATGTGACGGTGTCACCTGTCAGTTATGATTCTCTTAAGGATCATTAAATTTTGGTGCTTTGACACTATAATGAGTCTTTGGTGAAACAGCCAAATAAATAAGATACAAGCAAATAAATCGTATATAAAAAGCATCAACATTCATGTAAACAGAACTTTTCTAGGTTTATTTTAATACTTCCTTGAGATGGGCTGGATTGGCTTTTCCGACTATAACAACTGTAGCATTGTTTAGGAATTATCTTTCTCAGCAGTTTTGCATCATTTATGCTGAATTAACTAATGAAGTGTAATTTTCTCTGCATGTAATTTTGTATAATCTGATAATAAGCACAGTTAAAAAAAACCTGGCACATGCATCATGTTTTCAGGGGTACAATGTAGTTTTAACAGCACTTCATGACCTGCTGTGAATTAGTGTGTGTCTGAATGGGACTGAGGACTGTTGTATCCATGGGATCTCAAAACACTCTACAGTACAGTACATTTTTTGAAGTAACTTGATATGAACCGGGAACAGAACACTAATCAACAGGCTTCTGAGTGCTCAGCTTTATCCACTTGACTCCTGTATCTCTCATGGTCTTAAGCATGAAGAGGTTTATTGATTTCTTGCGAACGGCTTTGACACAGTTCGTGTTATCAGTAGCGCTTGCTATGTTTGGGGTGGACATCAAAGTGTTCGTCTACAGCAGACTGAATGGAAAAGTATAGTCACTCACTTCTCCACCTTACAGATTCATAAAGAGAGCTTAGGTTAAGGAAAGACTCCCAAAGTCTTTCTTCCTCTGTTCTGGAATCCTGGTGGCTTTTGTACTAGCGACAGAAGAAGAGGTGGTATTTCCATCTTGGGAAGAGGTCCTAGGCAACCTGCTCTGTTGGTCTTGCTTTGAGAAGCAGTGTTGGACTAGGTGATATCCTGAGGTGCCTTCCAACCTCACCCATTCTGTCATTCCTTACCAAGGAGTAGGACTGATCAGTCAAGAACAAGAATTTCTTTGAACAAGCACTTGTCAGGCTCTTGAGAAATACAGTCAAAGAGACCAGTTTACTGCCTGCAGCCCTCAGCAGTACCAGTTATGCAGCTGGAAATCTTTCTTCACACAGAAATGCTACTGGTCTTCCACTCATTGAGTTACCAGTTTTCTGGTGCAAGGTTTCTTAAGGTGTTTTAATTCAGTTTGTACTTCAAAGTGGCAGGAGCTGATTTAAGATGTTTTAATTAAATTTGAAGTGGCCTACATCAAGCTGGCTAGAGAAAAGTGAGCCTCAAGGAATAGCAACCTTACATTGCTTTGTTTTGTTTATGGGAAGATAACCCTTGCAAAAGTCGAACTTCACAGCCACATGAGCACTAGAAGTCAAAAGCAGAAATTCTTGGCTGCCATCACTGACAGGAAGTATCAGCTGTTATTATTTATGATGCCTTATATGGTAGAAGCTATGTAGCAACAGCGAGCAAGCCCCTTCTGTGCTTGGCATTCACTGCCACAAAAAGCTCTATCTAAATATCTGTAATTATGTAGACCAGTGTCTGCAAGATATCATGAGAGGCTTGCCCTTTTTTACTAGTTTTGTGAAAGAAATTTATTTCTTTTTATTATAAATCAGTGTTTTTATTTCTACAGTTTATTTATCAGAAAAAAGTACCATAAAATAGGTCAGAGAAGGAAAAAGAAGGGAAATTCCTAATGCTGAAAGGAAAATAATTTTGGTTTATGAAAGGCCAGGCCATAAGCTAGTTATTTTTATTTTTCTATTAATACGGGCATGAAGTTGTTATTCTACAGCACCCATTATACATCTTATACCCCATTGGTTTGGAGAGTAAGACTAGTGCCCTAAATATTAAGACTGGAAGAACTCTGCTTTAGTTTAAGTTTGGAGCTCTTCTAATTTGGTGGGTAGATTAGCCGTTATGCAGTAGATTTGGAACCTTTTCAGTGACACCATCTGGGAGCTTCCTAAGAGTAAATGACAAGTTCATTGCTGAACTGAAATGGTATTGCAACTGGAACTGTTGCAATAACTGTAGTGAAGTCACCCAAGTCTTCTAATTATGAATCCTGTTTTTTAGGGACTTCAAAGTTTGAGAGACTTTTACCTTGAAGATTTTATGTTCTTCCATAGCAGACCTCGGCACAAAGGTGACTATATGGAAAATTTGAACAAAAATACTTCCATCACATTTGTGGAGAGAGAGAATGAGTATATTGCATAACACAGAAATGACTGGAAGACTTCAACTAATTTACAGGAACATAATGTTCTCAATTCCAGGGAAGGGGAAATATGAACTTGATGGTGATGAGGGCAATCCTAAGTGCTGATAGATCAACAATATTTACAAGCTTCCTTCTCTATGTAGCCCTCTGCTCCCTGTACAGGATTACTTCATAACTGTATGTTTCACCCCCAAACACTTACAATTTCCATACTTTCATTAATAAGCTTTTAATACTAGAGGGACGTGATCTATTCCAGGTCAACTCCTCTTCATGTTTCCAAATGGAATGACATAGCAGGAAAGGGACTGCATCAGTGAAAGGGTATCCAGCTTGGCATATAGAGTTGTCCTGGTGATTTTGATTTAAATAGGAGTTGGTTAACTGGCCTTAGAAAACAGCCACAAGTTCACATCTATGGAAGTCTAAGGAGTCTGTCTTAAATACTGATAACCACCGTTGGCTTATCAGTAATTGTTTCTGTTTCTTGTGAGCCTGGGAGCTTGTGAAGTTTCAAAGTGTATAGCTACGTCCTGGAAATTCTTTGAAGTGGGTTACTGTTTTCTTCTGTACCTGTGCAAAGCCTAGCACAACAGTGATCCCATACTTTGGGATCCTCAGTGTCATGGGTGTACAAATGAATAGTTGACAACAGCTGGTTTGCTTGCATTTGAAATTAGTAATTCAGACTGAGTGCCTGGGCTGTTAGTATGTATGTGTGTCTGTGTGAAAATACAGGGCAGGCAAGACAGAAAGGTGTTCATGCTGCATTTACAGATAGTATTTGAATGATCTTGTGTATGAAGGCATAAGCAGACTGAGCAAAGGCATATATTCAAACTTCTGATGCAAGGATGCATGAACCTTGCCTGTACTTCTTGTGTGTAATAGCATTTGGATTTTCCATCTGCAAATGTTCATAATTCATTCGAGGGAGTAGTCCTTAACTGTGCTGTTGTTGAAAACTGTAGGGATATTTTTTAAGGAAAGGATATAGTTATAAGGCTGTGGTTAAAATCTTACTAAATACTAGTGTATAACTGTTTATCTGGGTGGAAAGAGAACTGAGAGTACAGCCTGTTTGTTCTCAGTGGAAACCCTCAAAAATCCAGGGTCAAAATTTCATCGCCTCAGGCCTATGTCCAACCAATGGACCTGTGCTAACATGGAGGTCTGCCTGTGGACACCTGTGTGCAGCAGCAGTCCTTGGGGACAATGCGTTTTGACAGAATGGTTTTGTACTGCTTCTTTGGTGTCGCTGTACCTATGTAGTTGCTCCCTATCTCTACTTACTGGGAAGGAGAAAGTCACTGTGGTTTTAAAATACTTTAAGGCAAATTAGCTTGCTTTTCCATGGTTAGAATTTGCTTACTGTATCAAGCGGGCCATTGGTAGCAGTGGATATCAGCCACTGGTGCAGCTACAAGTGACGTAGCTGCAAGCTTTGGCAAGAACGAACCTGGTTCAGCCTCATTCACTCCTGGCTCTTTCTGTCAGTAAGGACTTTATTATAGGTCAGTGCTTATGCTTATCAGCCTTTGATCTGTGGATCCTTGGTGGTCTTTAAAAGTGTGAAAAAGCCCTGCATGTATACCTTTGCCCACAAGCAAAGAAACAGAACACTGGAAAAGAGAGGTAAAGGAGTGAAGGCTTTCAAATTTATATTGGTTTGTAAACAGGGTAACTTCGCACAGGATGATGCTTGTTCTTCCCACACCCCCACCCCAGGAATTGAAAAATATTTCTAAATTTTGAGAAACGCTGTACTAGAGTTTGCTAGTATTTAAACAGCCCTTTCCAGCTGTGGATGCTTTGCCAGAGAGATGATATTTTAAAACAGGTGTACATATGCCAGGAGGCACAGAGATTGATATGACCAAGACCACCTTGCAGCTGAGCGGGGGAGAGAGATTTCCTGGTGCTTGCCACTAAAATGCCCCATTTCTCCAAAGAGGATCTGATAGTGCTCTGTCTCTTGATTGATCACTCAGTAGCCCTTTAATCTCTCCGCAGACTGGACAGTGGAAGAAATTGCAGTTCTCTGCCCTTCTCCACAAACAAGCGCAATTCCTTAACCTCAGTATGCACTTAGCCCTGATGCGGAGGGGCCATTAAGGGCAATTCAGTCCACATTGTGTATTTGATTTTTGGTTTCTCAGATGAGGCTGCCAAAGCAGGGAACAGTTAATGCCAATTACAGTTAATGCCAATTACAGTCGTGGCTTTTGTGTGAAGAACATTAGTCCAGTAAGAGCTGTCCTGGGACCACCAAGCTGTTTTACGGAAGCCAGCAAACAAGCCACCCAATGGAAATCGTTTTGAGTCTTGAAAGTACAGCGTCTTGCCAGAGTCTTTGGAAAAGCTCTTGCAAATGCAAACTTTCTTCACATGTTGAAACCAAGAAATTCCTTTCAAGGCCTTGGTGATGTCTCCACCTTGAATTCTTTTTCTTATAATGCACTTCTGTTTTTTCACGAGTGCTTTAAAATGATCTTCTAAATGTGATTAAATTGTGTATGTGCTTGAGGCTTTCATGAACAAAACAGATTTTAAAGTGACTTTTCCTGTTAACATAAAGTTACATGTAACCAAGAGGCTGTGCCAGAGCGTACTGTGTGAAAGCCTCGGTGCCAGATAGGTTCACATTTCACTAGGGTAGCATTAATTTCTTTTCACTCCTCAGTTTACATTTCCAAACATATCAGTACACAAGTATTGGAGGATTAATTTTACATCTTGTAAAGAGGTTACCATTGTTCATGATAATGCACAGCCTTTGTTATAATTACAGGAAGTCATGGGAAGGTTCAACTATTTCATTAGCAGACTGAAAACAACGAAGTCTAAAGTTTCATTAAAATCAGATGTAATACTTGCGTTCCAAGATCAGTTGGAAACTAATAGGAATAATCTAAGCCATAATATCCCAACTAAGGCTGAGCTGTGCTAATCACAGTGGGGATCATACTGCAGTGATTCTGCATTAAAATATGTAGTATCGCAATCCCAGCCTCTGGATGTAATCTCCAGGAGATGTGGAGAGTTAAGGCAAGACGATGTGTGCTTTGCTTATGAAAGTATATATGTGGGACTCCTTCCTACAACCAGGTACTAGGTTAAGGAGCTGACTTGGGTACCTTGGTTGTATTTTTCTCGCAACTTAAGCTGTCACAGATGGCAGCTGGAGTGCATGACAGATTGCCTGAAGATGCACCAGCAGTTTGGGCGCTCCTTAGTTTGGAGGCTGTGCAGAGGTGATGCAGGGCTTCCCTCTCCAATTAATTTTTCCAGGAAATAATTGTGGTGCTGTATAGAAGTGAAATACAGCATCCTGATGATTACTAATGGTCACATTTGGCTTTTCATTTCTTCTTGCTCAAAGAAACCAAGCTGGGCAACTCCTCCCCCAGAAAATAAACAATAGGGTTTGATCGTAGGTACTTTATGTTTAAAAGTCTGGAACTCAATAGCAGCTCCTGATGGTAAAGAAAGGGGACAAGGGGATCTGATTGCTGTTATCCCAAAGAAGACAAAGTCACTTGAACAGCAGCAGTGCTCAGTGCTAAACTTCTGGCTCCCCTTGCTGGACAGGGAGTCATACCCTTCACACTAGCATAGGCAAAAGGAGTTCACAACTGAAGGGTTATGATGGACTCTTTCAACTGGACTTCTCTTGCATCAGTTTCTACTAAACTGAGGCAAGAAATGTGGTTAGGGGTTAAGCCAAAAAATATGAACAGGCAACTTTTAACAGGTCCCTGCATGTAACAGAAGAGAGAGAGCACTCCAGTTTCCCCATCCCCATAGTCCAGGCAATAAATTCTTGTCCTGCTTTATTCTCCCTTACAGACTGTTTGGCCTGTGGAACGGCAAGATTTTAAAATAAAGGAAGCAGAAGGATTTGGTTTGTTCTTTATATTTAAAAAAAAAAAGTCTTACCCAGCCTGAAAGGCAAGGCTATAATTGTGAAATGAATAAAATAATAGCACAAAATCTAAGAGAAAAAAATGGAGCCCTTTAAATATTTTGTTTGTTTTTTGAATATTTATTTAACTTTAGTGGCTAATGCAGTGGAGGAAAGAAGCCCTTGTTAGAGAGTGGAGAACCATGTATGTTGAGTTAAGTTGTAAAAGCTCTCATTCTACATGTTCTGAGGAAATCCCAGGAAACAGGGAAGTTAGATCACCGTAACATATTTAAAATTAAAGACCATTCTGGTAGGAAACACAACAGCCACAGCAACAACACGATGACATTTGAAATACAACAAAAATCAAGAAACTAGTGACCAGCTTTCAGATCTCCCTCTTAAAAGGTGTTATGATTGAAGGGTTTGGCCTTACTCTCTGTTTTCTATCAGTAAGCCTCAAATGCTGAAGCACTGGAGGGTAATACAATTCACAATCCATTGGCTTTATCTAGAAGTAGATTGAGAGCTCAGTGGAAAACCTACTGAAATCAAGACAAAAAAAAATCCCAGAGACTTCAGTGCCTTGAATCAGATGCAAAATCACTTAGGGTCTTTCTTCCCAAAACTTAGGAGCTGGAACCTTGCCTTTTTGTTAGCTCCCGCGGGAAAACATCTGCGGTGAAGCAGTATGAAACACAATAGAACAAGCTATGTCTGAACTTCAGCCAGACAATGCACCCCCCCCTTTTGATAGATACGAAAGAGGCTGTAAATGAAGAAGAGATAATACAGGCAAAAGCAGTCTTTCCAGTGGTAGCAAATAGTCTGTTTTTAGTGCAAGAAGTGAGAGTTCAGCTTGAGGAGCTTGAGAGACTGTTCAGTGGAGGAACAACATCTTTTGTGAGTTGCTAAAGAGGAGGTTTCTTAAACTGCAGAAGTCTGAATCCCAAGGGAACTTTGATGTGCTGCTGGAAAAGTGATTTGTTAGAAAGTGTGCCTGTGATAAAGGCATCTACGTAGTGAAGGAGGCCTGACTGGGTTAGAAGAGAACTGGGAATAAAAAAGCGATGCAATATAACCTGTGTTTTGGTTCAAGAACCCTCTCATGGAATGAAGTAATGAAACTTCACAAAGCCTTAGTTGTGTCTTGGTACCTTTCATCACACAAAATGATATTCAGCCCAGAACTAAAACATTAAATCAGGGGATATGAAATGAAAAATAAGAAGCAGAAAACATGACTTTTGACTAAATGAATTGGCTGTAAAAACTGGGGTGAAAATGTGGTATAAAATTATCAAAGCTCTCTTTGCAATTTTTGCAGCACTTTCTCAGCCACAAATATGCTTTCCCACATAAGACAGTAACTGTGTTTCTTTGTAGAGCTATCATTAAGTACAGCAGAATGCCAAGTGAGTATCAAAGCTTTGAATGCAAACTATTAGTGTTTTCTTTCTTCCTTCCTTCCTTTGGAAAAAAATGAGAGGTTTATTTCAATTATGCATTTTCAACAGATTCAGATTACAAAACAATGTAGAATACACACATACAAAAATGAAGATGCCAAGAATTTCTTTCAGTAAGATCTTTCTAAAAGATGTGTTCTGTCCCGTGGACTGTGTATATGAGACCTTTGGAAAAATGAAGATTATTTTCAGCATACAGATGGCAGTCTGCTTTCTAATTCCACTTTGCCTGACTGGCCTGGCTGAACTTTCTTACTGACCAGTAGTGACTGGATCGTGCATGAAAACATACTAATGCACAGTGCTGAAGCAGTGGTAGTTGACTGAGAACAAGTATTGAAACTGTAGATCTGAGGTGTGTTTCATTCTTTGCAATTTTGGAGCCCTGTTAAGTTTCTTCTTCGTAATTAGATTGTTGCGAGCAGCATGGTTGACGAAATGTGATCATCACAACTCCATCTAGGACTGAGGTTTCATTACAAGAAATGTAAGTTATGTCTACATGGCACAATGCAGCGTTGTGGATCAGAAGTATAGCCTTGTGAGTTGCAAATATACCCCTAGTGTTGTGTGACAGAGGAAGCTCAGGAATGCAGGCTGATGGCAAGGTAGCTACAGGTAGGCATACTGAAAAGTTTGTGTAGCCGTGACCTCCCTTCTACTACTCTGTTGACCTGCACTGTTTACTTCGTTGTTTACAATCGGAGAAAATGGCAGATACGCGTATTTCCACACTAAATGTGGACTCCAATGCTGGGGATGTACTGGAAGGAGTTCTTCAAAAAGGTTATATGATATAGTGCTCAAGAAGAGGATCCTCTGGATTCATGGCCTGTGTTCCTCAAGGTTACTGTGTGTAGCCCTGCCCTCTAGGAATTGGTCTGCCAATTACCTCTTAAACCAACTGCAAAGTTCAGTAAAACATGATGTGTTTCAAACAGTGTCTGCTTCTGTCTTATCTTTAGGAAACACATAAGTTTAAACCTCTTTCTTTTATCTTTTATTAATGTACTGGTCTATTGGAGCTGAAAAATCTAGCTGTTTTATTTACTGACCCATGTGCAGTTTCATCCAGTTATACAATGAACTACCTTGCTGGGGAGTAACCATTTCAGGGTTTTTTTGTGTGTGTGTCAGCTCTCATCTGGGATATTTAGAAGAGGATTAATCACTTCCCAGTTTTGTTGAACCTGAAACAAGACTTTCTGACTAAAATGCACATAACTTAATTTTCCTGTGGCTGGCTATAAAAACCACCAAGAAATCATGCTATCCAGTGAGGATACTTTAATTTGGTTCTAGGGAGAAAGAGACTCAGTTTGGCAGAGTCATGGGGTAGTGGAAATATTCATACAAAAATAATAGACAGCCATTTGTTTTCCTATACCCCTTATGCAGTAAGCTTATTTTCACTTGCAGAAGCATGGACTCTCTTGCAGGGGTTTCCTTGTTCTGAGAGAAAGTAGAATCGGTTGGCAACAATCAGAATCTTGCTTTTTCAGTTTCATGTTGCTCGCAAGGGGAGCAAAGGCAACAACACAGATTCAGCACTGGAGTGAAGTAAGTTATTACAAAAATTAGGTGTAGAAAAGAGAAAATCATTGCCTGCATTTGGGAGTAGAATATGCATAACATGTCAAAATGCTCTGGGGAAAAGGACATTTTTCCACAGATTAGTTGCTGGAGCCTGTCCTATTGCATCTTCACTGCAGTCATTGTCAGTAGATGAGGAAAATTAGAGCTGGCCTGAATATGCCATTAGTTGCTGTAATCCATCTCCAGTGCAACTGATTTACCTTGCACCTCCTCCACAGAGGTGCATTAGCACACGTGTTAAGTCACACGCATCAAGAGGCAGATTAACAAGTTGACTCCCACCTCACACTTCCGTGTAGTTAGGATGTTTTTTTCTCACAGGGATGCAGTGCAGAGCCACAGCCTTTTCTAAGGTGTATACCCATGGGCAAAGCACAGGTAGTCAGCAGACTACTGAAACCCACCATCCCATGTGTGTTGCGCATAGTGTCATGGAGCAGGAGGGAGGCTGCAAAGCTGATGTCTGGGGCTGGAGCCAAATATGAGACTCTGTACTCAAAGTGTATTTGCTAGTACCGCCTAATACAGTGACATCTTCTCTGTTACATAGACTAATGAGTCAGATGCAGTAATCAACTCAACAGGACGTGGCACTGTCTTGTGTTAGAAAATAATTCACCTTCTTTCTAAAGAGGAATTAGAAATCTGCTCTTGTTAAGAGCCATCTTCAATTCTGCAGGTAAATAGTCTTATCAGTTTATTCCAGAGCTCCTCTTTTCCCACTGCTCTTGGGATGCAATGAGGAAAAACACATCAGAAGCATTGAAACAATTTCTCACTGCTGAAATGCTCAACTTGAGGCAGAATTTACTGCTGAAATGTGCTGAGATACTCTTTATGCCATAAAGCATACTACAAACCACTGACAGCCCTCAGACAGCAAATTCTTCACCAATAAAAGGCCAAGAAGCTTCTAAGAGTAGAGCTGGCCAACAGTTTCCTGTCAAAAGATTTTTAAACCTAGGACGGACTATTTTTTCTCAACAAGAATTTTCAGTTTCTGTTAAATGTCTCTATTTTTTACAAAAGAGATGTGGTTTTAAGGAGAAAAAGAATTCATGTTTTTCTAAAAGAACAAGCGAGTATATAGTATCAAAACCTTTTCACAGGAAAAAAGGGAAAGAAATTGGGAGCTTTGGTTCCCCCCCCAAAATAGCAGTCAAAATAATGAGAAAACTGTTTCTTCAAGTAACGTGAAAGATATTTTCCGCATTTGAGCTTTTGCTGTTACTCTGTGCTGAGAGCAAGTCTTTATTTCATCATAAATATTATCAACAGCCACTTGTATGATAATCAAAGTGCCTTACAAGCAAATAATAGTTTGTATATTTGGATGATATCTCATTCACAAAACAGCACTTTAAAAATGAAACTTTAATTGAACACTTTTCTGTAATGTAGCTGCTGCCATAAAACCCCAATAACACATCAGTAACTCAGTTTCCATTTCTTAAACTGCTGGGACATCTGTGTTTTAGTGTTAATATCTTTATGGACGTAGAATTCTGACTCAAGCAAAGTATCACGTTAAAGGATCTATGCATTTAGTGTCGTGTCCAGTGAAAATATTGGCATTTAAACCTGGTGTTTTCCAGACTGCCAGCCAAACTTGTGTTTAGGATGTCTGGCTGTAGCCACATAAATGGCTGGGGTTTTCCTTCTGTTGTCACAGGTTGCTTTCTATGACTGACTATTCAGCTTGTTATGTCAGTGTGAACATTACTTTTTAAAATTTGAATATTTGAAATAATTTCCTTGTTTTATCCAAGTTGGAACGTAGATATCTGAAATAGATGGGTTCACAGTATGATGTATATGATGTGGTTCTGAGTGTCACAAGATTTATGCCTAATTTGAAGTGCTTGAAGAAACTTAAACCAATTTAAAATATTTCAGATAGGCCACCACAAAATTGAAACGCTAAAATCACTTCACACACTTTCATGTAAAACTTTGCCTTGATCTACTATGACTTACCTTTGAGAAGTCCAACTGGAATGAAAAGTTAAAAGCTGTGCTCATTACCCAATGCAGTAAGTAGCGTGACAGCCAAAGAGCACTTTCCAAACATAAATGAACTCCTATTGCTCAGGATAATCACGGTTGAAACAGGGAAAGATAAAGAGAGCACATCATGAGAAGTGAGCCCAAAATACACAGACATGTTAAGAACTGTATGCATGTATGTATGTATGTAGGGCTTATCACTTGTAAATGTTATTCCTTGTGTGTGTTCCATCAGTGATGAGGGCTTTGCTAGCTTTCACAGTGATGATCCCTTTCCAGAAGTCCTGAATGTGGAGAGGAGGAGTATCTTGTGAATGTATGTATGCTGATCACTGCATCAGTATCAACTCAAATTCCTGCTTTTCATATATTTGGTATTCAGGGTTGATAGCACCTTCAAACAATCCGAGCAGATCATGATCCTAAAATAAGATGCATTTCTAGATCTTCTCTCTTTCCCGGAACAATGCAGTGTATTCTCAGTGGTCATGTGGCCCCCATACTTATGGAAGTCCCATTAGCGTCCCATCTACCCTCTGACTTTGCATAGATTATTTGAGGTGCAGGTATACATGTGAAAGTATGGTAAATATTATTTTTAATTACATGAAAAATTGTACTTCTACATAGAAATAAGAATATAAATTTCTGTGGGACATACCTCATGCTTGCTATGTTTCTGCTCAAGTCTCTTGACAAAGTTGACTGTATTTCAAGGATGCAACAGATGATATTTGGAAAAAAATGGTTATAGCATTTTTAGTACCCAAGGATCTCAGCGCGATATGTGAATGCAAATATACAGCACTTTGCTTGTTCACTGCACTTTTTCCAAAGTGCTGCAAGAACTGTTATTTTGATAAGTATAACATCAATGTTATTGTAGATAGAAACCCACATTTCAGAAGAGGATTATTTATCTTATTATATGATATGTAATGAACATAATTCTCAAATGCGTTGATGTAGAGCCTTCGTGTGTGACTTCCTTACTGTGTTAAGACAAAATCCTTGCATTTCTAATCACATTGCAAAGATGAGCAGGAAGGAGTACTGTGTAGCTGCCTAGTCACCCAAAGGATGATGATTACAGCCACTGTAAAGAGGTGAGGAAGCATCTCTGGCATGTCCTCTGCTGCAATAGCAGAAGCATGAGTTTGCTCATCAAATTCCTTCTGTAGTTGGTCCCTCAGGGAGATAAGTGTGGTCACCTCCCAAGTTTGCTAGTTCTGACACATCTGCTTTGAGAGTGGCAAATTAAAACATCTGCATGGGGTGGAGACTGCTGCCGCCAGGGCACATGGCCTGCATGTGAAGCTGTGGTCTTCTCGGGATCTCAGAGCATTCTTCACAGGGCACTAGCATGGGCCAGCCCTCTTTAGGACTGATGCAAGCAGGAGTTTCCAATCCCTGCCAAACAGTTAAAAGACTACAGAAAAACAAAAACTTCTGTGGGTTCCTGGAAAGTTTTCTGTGTTGCCCCTAGCTGGTCTGACAGACCTCCAATCACTCCCCGGGAGGAATGGCAATGTTCTCCTAGCATCCAGTCTGCCTCTGGGTTTGTAAACTTGTGCTAGAGCCATTAGCTGAATATGAGGCCTCTAGAAAGTGCCAAAAACCATGATAAAAAAAATCCATTTGTTGCAGATACTGCAGCCTCCTTCTGGAAGGCATGGGACACTTCTGATATCAATTCAGTGATACAAAAGTACTTTAACACCTAGAAAACATGTCCGTCTATTCCTTGCTGGAAATGTGTTTAGCATCAAATTAAATGTTCATGACAGTTCACCACAAGTTATTATATGTTACTTGCTGCCACTGCCACATTGCAAAAGCCTCACTGGTGGCTGAGTAACATGAATTCATAGCATTTGATACAAAGAGCCTTTCAGAAGAAAGACATGCAAAGACCTTTAGCTTTAAATTATTTCATTCCTGTCATTCCCTTAAACAGATATGTGAGATGAATTAATCCATCGTCCCTCATCAAATCATTTCTTGCTGCTCAGCTGTGGAATTTTAGGATATTAAGAAGCTTGTGAGACAGGGGTGTTGATTGCCAAGTCAGCGGAAACTTTAGAAGTCTGTGTCAAAACTAAGCTTGTTTGACATGCGGGACCGAAATATTTGCAGTTGTATAATGATGAGGAGGCTTTGGCTTTTGTTTTTGGTTTGCTTTTTATGGTTCTGGGATAGCAGTTGATGTCCTGTTTTGCAAAGCACTAATATTAGAGGACTCTCTGATGTGGAGAGGAAACTGCACTATTTCTTAGGCTGAAACACTAGAGGTTGTTGCTTCATAGTGATGAACAAAAAGTAATGAAAACTGTAGCAATCAGACTCCTGGGATGGAGGTCTCAAACACACACAGTTCACAAATGAGCATGTACTGCTTTGAACTGTAGAAACCACGTTGCTTGTTATCGTATGTGCACTGCATGTCTATGACTCACACATTCCCATGTCTGCACGGCTGTCCTCTGGTAGGTGGAAGCTGGGGCTCACTGAAGTACATGCCAGTTCCTTGATTAGATTGTCTAGCCTGTAGATTTTTAATAAGCAGCATACAGGTCTTTTTCATTATGCTAAGCTGTGAGGATTCTTAGTGACTGACATGTCACCAGGAAAGCTTGAAGCTAGTCTGGCAGTGGCACAAGAAACTCTAGGCTTGGAAATTCTGGCTTGCTTTGTTCAATTTTAAAATGAATGCTTCTTATTAATGCAAACTATTAAGAAATTATCATCGTAGTAACTACTACTGTACGTGTTCCAGCACTACCTGTAACAGCAATACAGACCTGACACTTATTCCAGATGACTCATGTATTCCCAGGGAAAGATGTTCTGGGAAAGGGAAATGAGTAGTGGTGGTTGTTATCCTGTCTGTTTTCATTGTTTCAAACAATGCTATCTTTAGATATGTGATTAGTGGGATTGTGCTGCTCTTTTTATCTTCTGCAGCAACCTCCCCTCCCTCCCACCTCCTAACGAGCCTTTTCTTGGTGAGAGACTTGCATGAGGAAATAGGCAAATCTATACACAGCGTTTGTTCCCCTTGGCAGCAGTCAGCTGTCAATCCAGGGAAGCCACAGTCTCCTGCAGGGCTCTGGTTGATGGTGCTAGGAACAGAGGATCCTGCGTACAGTCTTTCAAACATCAGTCACAGATCCATAGATTCTTGGGATTGAGCCCTGTGCTGTTCTGGAGAGGGGTAAATCCCATCACTGCTGGCATCAAACTGATTAAAACTCTACAAAATAACATGGCAGAGAGGTCCCCAGAACGGTATTTCAGCCACCAGAAAATATATGGTCTTAAATAAGCACTGTTGTTAGTTTGAATAAAGATAACAAGTCTTGCTGGCTTAATTGCTTCCGGTCACTTAAAGAGAAGAAAAGCTTTGTAGTTAAGTTGCTGAGCTAGGACTCAGAAGATCTGTGTTCATTTTGTTCCGCTGCAGAATTCCTAGGTGACCTGGACAAATTCTTTAATCTCTGTTTCCATCTAAGAAGGCACAGTGATAAGACTCTCTTTATTTATCTTAAGTTTTTAAATTGTGAGATTTGACAACAGGGGTTGCTTCTTCCTACGGGGATACAAGGTATTTAGTAGGAGGGAACCTCATTTCAGCTGAGCCTTACAGTCTTCTCTACACAGCTACTAACGGTACCTGTGAAATACAACTGTCCTATTATTTAAGTTTAAGATTAAAGGAAGAAGTTACGTACCGACTCCAAGGCTTTTCATGTTGCCAGAGGATTTCTTACACCTCCTAGAAACTTGTATTGTTACAGAGTTGGCTGGAGGCAGAGACTGAGGATCTGGAACTGCCCAACAGGAAAAGGGGGAGAATGGACTCTTGTATTGACACAAATCCCATCAGTGCTCATCTTGTCTGTGGGAGAAGAAGGGAACAGCTAAGCTAAGCACACCAGAGCAGGTGGGTTGCTGAATTTGGTGCACAAAGAGTGAAGTTACTGCTGGGACACAAGCTGGCTTCCTTTCATGTTTTAGGTGGTAAAGGCAGCCTTGATTTGAGAGTAGCTGGGTGGCTTTTGAATGAACACAAAGGGGCAGACGGTTCCACTTAGTTCTGAAATGAGGTGCAATCATATCTGTGAATCACTCAGTGGCAAATCACAGTAATCTGCCTTACAATGCATCATGCTGCCACACTACCAAACTGCAATGTACTGCAGCAGCAGAAAACCCTCATCACTGACCTGGGCTGTATCTGCCTAGGCATAGTGCCATTCTGAAGCAGTAAGATACAAAAAGAAGTGCTTTCTGCCACAGCAAAGAGCAATCTTAACAGGAGTCAAGTCTCACCAATCCGGGACTAGCATTGTTTTATTCCGTTTGCATGATTGCATGTTGTGAATAGTGATTATTGTTGTTGTTGTTCTAAAAATAACCTGGCATTTCCTAAGTTGGCTTGAACATTAGTGAGGTACATAGAGTAGTGTGAAGAGACATGCTATCTTAGAGCTAACACTTTCAGAACAAATTTAATTTCTCCTGTATTAGCTGCCACTTCTATTTCTGCTGTCTGGAGACACTATGGGAACAACTGGTTAATGAATCTTGCCTGATCAGCAGTAGGAATAGGATCAGAAAATACCCCTACCAGTGTCTTTCTACCCCTCTTCTCATAGCGTTTACTCTTACTTAAATCATTAAAACAGCAAATTGAGGTCCCATAAGCAGAATGTTACTAACGTGAAAGCCAAGTGAACAGCTGATGAAGATCACAACCCAGGTATTCATAAATACCTGCCCTTCTCACCACTTTCTCTCATTCTCTTTTAAAGTAGTAGAATGGCATGTAAGTATTACAACATTGAAAGGAAGGAAACAAAGTAACGACCTGATCTGAAAAGCTTGAACTCTACAAATAAGGAAATTCAGTAGCTAGCAGGTAGAGAATCAGTCATAGAAATCTACAAGAAATCTGTTCTTTTCTGATTCTTTTAACTCCAACATTTAAGATTATAGATCCTTAGAAGAAAGATATTGGTAGAAGTTTGTCTTTCCTCCACACTGAAGATTTATTAGAGAATTTTTTAGAATTAGAATAGAATTTAAAATTATTTTGTTTGATTGAGTTTGTTGGAACATCAGGATTTTTGATTCTCTGAGTTTCTGACCAACTGTAGCATAGAAAAGTAGCCTCTGTGCAGAAGGATTCTTATTCCAAAAAGTAGCATGTGTGGGAAAAGTATGTATGCAAACCCAAATTTTCTAAATAAAATAGTATATGTAATTTTTTTTAGAGTTTTTTAACAAAACACTTTATTGTGAAGTAACTATAGAGGTTTTTGCATTTGGTTTGGTAGTGGCTAGTTAAGCAAGAGACGTGGATTAATGAAGTAGAAAATGTTCCTGTGGCAAAGAGTACAGAAGATTTATTTGATTATGAGTAGTAGCCCTTCTGGGTTTGTGTGCCTAACATTTTTAGAAATACACATGTATTCACTGATAATGCTGATAACTAGCACTTGATCTCCTGCCTTCAAAAACCCCCATGTCTACTTTTAAGCAAAAGCAGAGGTTGCTGTCAAGTCCAGAGGCTTTATATTTATAGTCTTTAGTCCTAATGCAATAGATGAATACAGGTTTACATTTCCAATCCACTGTGTTAGGGGGGAGCGTACTTAGCACAACAAGGAACCAAGGTCTCCAGTGTACGCACCCTTTTATGTTCTAAGCACAAGTCAAATATTTTGAATCTAGAGATTAAGAGGGTATAGGTTTTTAGTAATACTTGTTCATTTATATTAACAAGATGCAAGTTGGCTAGCAGTGAAATGTTTTAGAAGCTTTAGGAAGTGGATACCTAGTTAAGATAAAATAGGAAGCAATCCAAATCTGCAGGTATAGGTAAGAGAAGGTGTGATGGATCGAAGAGCACATTCATATGTAGTTCTACAGCCACAGCAATTGCCTCAGTCTCTTAAAGTATTTGGTTTCACAGTGGAGAAAAGTGTTCAAGACCCCATTGCAGCCTAGCTAGGAAGGCTGTTTGCGGTTAGTAGTCCTGTGGTGATGGGGAAGAGGTAAAAAAGGCAGTGGCCAGGGCAGGAGACTAGAGAGTTTGCTCTGGTACATAAACATCTGCTGCCTGAGGGAGGAGAGAGGAAGAGTTGGAGGGGAGAGAGCACGTGACTATGGATTTGAAAGGATGTCTGCAGGAGTGGCTCCTTACCCTGGGTCTGAAAAAAGGTGTAAGATACTGAATCTAAGCTTGTAGAGCTTGTGGGTTAGTCTGCATACCTGCCATGTCCAAATAAAACCAGCCTCTTGCTGCCAAACTGACTTGCCTGTGCTGCAGTGGTGGCAATGACCTCCCTGGGAGCCACTGATGGCATTTCATGGAGACCGCAGACTCTGTTTGGGCTGAGGCTTGCCTACTTCAGTGTTCACCATCAAAGCAGTAAACTGCAGATCCTGTTTTCTCCAGGAAAAGATTCCTGAAGAAAACTGCTTTCCTGCAATTTTATAAGCAATTCCTGCTTATAAAGGAAGACATAAGGAATAAGAAGTGAATGAGAAAGACCTATTCTTGACTGGAATCAAGGATGTTGAATGAAGATCTTTCAGAGAGGAAGATTTGTGTGGCATATCACAGAAATATGCTTTCCTAGAAAGGATTCTGAAGGCTTTGTCAGATGCTAAGGGAGCCTTTGGCAGTGGGATGCTCACTGAGGATCAAACAACCACACTGTAATTCTCTGGTCAAGTGTTTTCTTATTGTTTCTAAATTACTGACTGGGATGACTAACAGGCAGCAACTTCACTATTGTGACTTTCTTTTTTTCCTTCCTTTCTTTCTTCCTTTCTTCCTTTCTTCCTTTTCTTGAATGTTGACATGCTTTTTTAGTGTGTGCTTGCAGTCCTGCTTTAAGCTGTTGTAACAATGTGGAGCTCTGATGTTGAAAGTAAAAGCAAGGAGTACCAGGCTAGCTGTGTTGGATGAGCTTTTGACACATGCTCTTCACTCAGGTCAGAGGAAGGGTCTGTGGCAAAATCCTGTATAACTCTCTGAAGGTGCAGTGTTGACTACTGGTAGGAAAACTGAGGAAGAGTAGATGGCATTTTCTACAGCTGACGGCATGCAGCTTTATGGCTCTTGGTGTGCACTAATCATGGAATCATAGAATCATTAAGGTTACATGCTCTTCACTCAGGTCAGAGGAAGGGTCTGTGGCAAAATCCTGTATAACTCTCTGAAGGTGCAGTGTTGACTACTGGTAGGAAAACTGAGGAAGAGTAGATGGCATTTTCTACAGCTGACGGCATGCAGCTTTATGGCTCTTGGTGTGCACTAATCATGGAATCATAGAATCATTAAGGTTGGAAAAGACCTCTAAGATCATCGAGTCCAACCGAACCCAACACCACCATGCCCACTAAACCATGTCCCTAAGCACCTCATCTACACGTCTTTTTTATACGTCCAGGGATGGTGACTCAACCACTTCCCTGG
>NW_008795918.1:2163218-2174511 GCF_000699145.1 Aptenodytes forsteri
GTAAACAGCAGGTCGAGCGAGGCACCTCCCCTGGCAGGCTCACTCACCAGCTGTGTCAGGAAGTTATCTTCCACACACTCCAGGAACCTCCTAGACTGTTCCCTCTCTGCCGTGTTGTATTTACAGCAGACGTCCAGGAAGTTGAAGTCCCCCACGAGAACAAGGGCTAGCGATTGAGAGAATTCTGCCAGCCGCTTGTAGAATGCTTCATCCAATGCAGCAGTGCAAACTTGTATAAAATTGTGTCAGGCCACTGCAAGTCCTATTCCGTATTGGTGTGGAGCATTCAGTGCTGTAGATGCTTGAGTAGCACCCTGACAGAAGCTGTCAACTGCGAGGGGTGCACACTTCTACTGCTGAGTATTTTTCTGTAACAAGGCAAGCAACTATTTTATCTGTTTAACTACACAATGCAAATGCCTCTTGCCAAGAGCCTGTCTTCTCAATTTAAAGATGTGTTAATTGAGTAATAGACAATATTTGTCATGAGGGAACTATATGTCTCAGGTTTGTCTGCCACTGGATCACGACAAGTTCTGCAGAGCAGTATTTTTTTAAGAAGCACATCCCTGCTGCACTGTGTGGCTGTGGCTATCGTTCCAGACAGGACTGGCCGTAACCCCTGGAATAGATCAGCAGTGTGAGCTTTGTTTTGTTATTGTGGTAACCCTTGTAAGCTGAGAAGTCAATAGCTGACTTATTTAGTTTAATTTATCTTATAATACAGAAATGGCAATGTGCTTCTGGTAAGGAAACCCAATTCTGTTTATTTTTTCCAATCCATAAAGAAACATTGTGTTCACCAGATCTTGCTGCTTCAATCATTTTGAGACTACAGTCTTGAGATTATGCCCCTCAAAAAGCCTATGAAGGATTGCTCTGTCTAAATACTCTAGGGAACTGGTGATCTCAATGTTTTTAGTGCCTGTCTCCATCTAGGATATCAAGTCACTAATCTTCGAGAACTTTTGGAAATCACATTGCAAAAGACTGTCTTGAGATGTCTTAAGCAAGCTTGCCTCTCTGATGATGGTACTAGAACTTACTAAAATCAGTCTCCTTTCAGATATATCAGATCAGATACTCAAAATCATTAGTCAGTTTTGAAAGCTAGAGACCCTCACTGAGTGCTTTTCCATGATGTATCATGTTGAAATATTACTTGTTTTCTAAAGCTCATGATAATTTAAGACATCTAGAATTATATGAGCTATAGTTCATAAAATATGTATTAAAAAAAGTTGGATTGAAGTTGAAATCAGACTACTCCTGCTTCTGGGATACATTTTACAAGTATTTTACCAAGTTTGTATCAGCAATGATTCAGTTGATTTTGATGTTAACTTCCTATCTGCTGTCTGGAAACACTGAGGTGTGTTTACTACTCACATTAAAAGACACCTTGATTGGCCCCGGTAGCAAACTTCTCACAAGTTGGTAGATCACTAAAACAAATTGGACATGCAGGCACAGTTCTGAGGACCTGTGAGGAGACAGAAAGCAAAATGCCAGAGTTGTGTAGGCTTTGCCTACAGCAGGAGGGTCTTGCTCAAACTTCACAGCTGTTGTCACTGTCCCATTAATGAGAAAGCTTGTGGGGCAAAGTCCCTGTTACTGACAGTGCCTTAATAATTTTTGCAGGGATGTGTCGCTTCACCTTGAGTAAAGTTTGATAATAAGAAAGTTAAAATAGAATCACATTGCTGGAGACAATGAAGGCAAACTCCTTCCGTTAAAATCCAGACTTGCTTGCACATGGCTGATTCTAAAACTGGTTTGTTCTTACATACATTTGGGTTTACGTTTTAAGACACACTTATTGGGGAAAAATGAAAAATGGTCCATTAAGAACAGTGAAGTAGAGAACGGAAGAAGGAGAGCATAGTGAGAAGGTAACAGTGTGGAGCTAAAGGGGCAGAGAAGAGCCAGAACAGGAAAACTGTGTGGAAAAAGGAGCAAGCATGAAGGGTAGTCCCTAACAGGTATCGTCCTGGAGGATATAAGGTACTCTCATTTCTGCTTTCATGGCGTCTCTAATAGAGGAAAGTTTTGATATAGGTATTTAAATATGTTTTTTAAGGAGGAAAAAAACCTGCAGTGCATGGCTTTTAAAACACAGGAAAAGTAAATCACACTCCCATTTAGTCAGGTGAGCCCTGCAAAATAAGTCTTAAGAATTTCCCAAAATCACAAACTTAGAGAGGTTCACCCATCTCTAATATTAAACCTCTGGTTTGTCGAAGGCTGAGTATTGTTTCTGGTTGCTTGGGTGATAAGATAGGTTTTGTTCTGGCTGACGAATTGAGCAAGGGCTTCACAGTGAAAGAGCTTTGTTAGATAACAATATACAATCCATTATAACACTGCATGTTTTATATAATCTCTTTTTGAGACATACTATTTTTCTTAAGAAGGAGTTGCCTAAAGACCTTGAATATTCAGTTAAAATAACTAACTTAAAATATATCTAGAATGTGCTGATTACTTCTACTGTTCATAGCTGGCCCACTCAGTTAAACAAATGTAAATTTTAAAGTGCATAACCTCTCCCACTTGATGTATCTGAAAGTGTACATATTGGCCCTAGTAGCAATAACTACAGCCTGTTTATTTGCCTTTACCTTCCATGTGTCTCTGACCAAATGTCTCTTGTAAAGCAACAGAGATTATGAAATAGCATCAGAGCTGCATTAAGAAACATTTTGAGGATGTCCTCTCATTTTTGAGACTCACCCTGAAGGCCTCTATGGTAGGTGTAGCTTTTTTATCTAAAATGCTTTTGCCTTAATTGAACCAATCCCTTAACTCTTGAAGGAAAGAAGCAGGTATTTTTCAAGCTACCCTGTAGCAGTTTATGCAGAGAGAAGAACTGCACTAACTTAGAAAAATTTAGTTACTCTTTATTGTTTTCTTTAATGCTAATTAAGCTCTTCAGATGAAAATAACTGATATTTTTAATCAGTCCTATCATTAAGGCCACACAAAGGTTTCTGTTACCCAAGAAAATTTTTAGTGGAGCCATCTATGTATTAAGATCTGGTGGAACAGCACAAGCTTCTTGTCTTTCAAGGGGAATTTCCCTGCGAGACCTATTTGGTTTTTTGTTTTAAATCATACCCTCTAGTGAATGACTAAGAAAATGAATGAGAGCGTGAGGGTTTCCCTCACACACTAGAGTGGCCTAGCTGATGATACCATGACATCTGACTTCAGAAAAAAGATTCTGATTTGGTATTTTAGTCTGGTACAAGCTCTTCATGTGTATTTTGGATCCAGACAGCTACTTGAGTTACTCAGGTGTATCAGAGACTGAGAAGGATTTGCCTCCTGAGTAGTCAGAGGAACCTAAACTGAGAGGGACCCTTAGGAACAATTGGCGTCAAGTTCTAGAAATTCAGTTATATTTGGACTTGCAGAGAAGCATCAAAGGTGCAGAGACGGACAGAGCTATTGCAGGAGTTAACCCCAGAGCCTGCGTCATTCCTTCAAGTTTTGCATCTCCACAAACGTGGCTGCTGGTGGAAGTGGAAAAGTGGGGAGCAGCAGGGCATGGAAGCTGAAATCCACAAACCTTTGTGTTGTGTACATATGAAGAAAGGCAAAGAACAGCGTGAAGTAGCTTACTCATAACATTGCTGTGTGGTTAATGCAGGTGTAATATATTTGGAAAAGAAATGAAATTGATTCTAATACTAAAATTAAGGAAAGCAGATTAGTTTGATGCTGGCAGTATGGAAAAAGTGGCCGCACCATTCTGGAAATGATGTCTAGGACCAGGGCAGCGGGCAAAGTGTAAATGTTGAAAGATTAGCCCTTTCCTTCCCCTCTGCTGCCTCAAGTTTTTGTTTAGATCTGGGCAGTTAGACAACAGTAATGGGAGTTTGGCTTTTGAGTGTGTTTTTAAAATTTTATTACACACAGGCAGTTGTTAAACCTAGAGCTATCCTGAGCACGTTCACATTTTTTGGACCCCAACTGATCCATTTCCAAATGGCCTGTGATAAACTTAAGACTGCCAATTTGAAAGTAAACTCAAAGCCATGCAAGGTGTTTCTAAAATATGTGATCTGTTTTGCACGCTGTGGGGAGAATTTCCACTTAGAGAAAAAAAATTGAATCAAGAAAGAATTGGCTGACTCCCCTGACACTGCTGCACAGAGTTGTAAATGATTTTGCTTCCTTTGTGGTTTATTTGTGTGCTGGCCGGTATTGCTAAATCTGCTCTCCAAATTGCACTGGGACCATTTCAGAGCTCAGTGAAGCAGGACTTGAAACACAGTTTCTAGAGTAGCTCAAAGGTATTCACCAACTGTTCAACTTTTTGGAGACCCCAAGACATCAAATCTCATGGCAATGGACATATTGTCTCAAGTGAAGGGTTGGATTGTGTGACAGAGGAATTGGGAATGCATTTTGTGAAGGGGGAAAAAAAAAAGGCAAATAGTTTTCTGCCAAGTCAGCATGGTGTCTTAGCTCACCAAGGAGTCCACCAAAGGGTCCTTGGCCCAGAAGGAGAGAAGGCTGTGTGGTCAAGAGCAGTGGCAGAGAGGAGTCACGTGGGTGTACAAGGAGCAGCATCTTTTCTTTTCAGCAATGGAGAGCAGCTAGTTTGGCTCAGCTTTAATGTAGACCTTTACCCTGGTAAAACATAAGGAAAAAAATGGGTGATGGGAATCAATCATAATGGAAAAATAATGACTGGAAGCGTTAAGATGCTCAGAAAGAAGTGTTTTCTACATGGCCATGGAGAATGCTTGCTGGTTCAGAATGTGTAAGGTCCCTGAAACCAGAAACCAGCGAATGGAAACTGGATGCACAGCTAGTTCTCCCTTGATGGACTTTGTCTGTTACTGCCATCTTGATTATAGATATGAAAAATGATGTGGTTACAGATACAAATCTGGCACATGGAGGAAGCAGTTTTAATTCCCCATTTCATCGCACATTTCCAGTGCTGCCTTGAGGAATTCTCAGTCTTTTTGTTCCTTACTTCTTCTTTTGACAAATGATCATTACAAACCATAGAAATTCCCCATTTTGTGGAGTGTTCTGAAAATAGATGCAGCAAAAGTGGAAGGTGCTCAGACCCTGTGCTAATAGAGACCATACTGAGACATTAGATAGATGGCATTATGCATTCATTTCTGCTCAGCAATGAGGAAGAGGATTCATTTCTCCAACCCTTTTAGCTTTTTACTGAAGTATTGTATTGTCTCAAAAATATGCATTTCTTTCCATCAAGGCTTTCTAAGCTAAATGATTCATGGAGGAGGGGAACAAAACCCCATATTTTAATATGATTATAGATAATTCAATTTCCATGCTGGTGATCGGCAATTAATTAGTAGCTGAAAACATTAATCCAGTCTGTGAACCACAAAGCTACAGTCTATTCCAATGACTCCAAGATAGAGCAAACCTTTGGAGCCAGTTTAGTAATATAAGTAGAGCACGAATCTGACCAAAGCGATCTAATGAAAAAGTTCAAGCACAACCCAATGGTCTCTAGAAAGTTAGAATTCCAGAATAATTGAATTCAGAGTAATTTCATCCATTTGTGTGGGCTTCTGTGAAGTGGGAGATGGACAAGAGTTTTATTTCATTCTGGCTCATCTAAAGAAATCTTAGACTTTTCCTTACTGATCAGATTACCTTTAGTTTTCAGTATGACATTTTGTAAGAGTTTGTTGGGACTGTCTGCTATTGTTCCTCACGTAATTTTATGGAAATTCTGGGTAGAAGTAAGCACAATGGTTTTACCACCACGATTGGTACACATTTTCCGCACATGATAAATGTGAGTAATTTGCTAAATGCCTGCCAATTACATACTGTAACTTTCCCTTTTATGCAATTATTCATATAAGCTAGAGACTCCAATCAGTGCTAGTTTGCAAATCTGCCTTTATAACAATTAAACCAGTTGTGGTATTGAAATGAGTTCTTGTATCTTCTACTGGCAGCTACAATTCTGGTTAAAAGGATGGTGAATATAATCTACAACAGTTCCAAAAGGGGGAGGTACTGCAAGCAAATTCCAGTGCAGTTTTTTGTCTGGCTATTTGCTAAGTTCCCAGCAACTTCCATCTGTCTACCCTGGCTTCCATGTAATAAGTTAATAGTGCAATAATAGCTGATGAACTGGGAGGGAGCAGAGGAAGCAGCAGAGCTGTGCTAAGAATGGAACAATGTGCCCTTACGATGATAAACTCATCCCATTCCATTAAATCACAAAGCTGTCTCCACTCTTCTCTTCATCCCACATGAGCGGCTGAAGAAAAAATCATGGAATTGCTATCGCTCACTGCAGCTGTCAGGAAATGATACTAATTAGTTTAATTTGCAATAACACAAGCACTTAACTCTCCAAATAATCTAAGTTAGTAAGTCAGTTTTTATATTATGACAATGACATGTTTAAGAGCCTCTGGAGCAGTGATTTCTTTAACCTCTGACTCAAATGTCTTACAAAGGAACACGGCAAAACTCTCTGTCCCATGTTATTTCGGTACCTGCTTGTGAGGGCAATTACTTGCTAGGAAATTGTGGCGGCATTGAAGGGGAGAAAACCTGGCAGCTGTCATATGCTGGTATTTTGCAAGGCAATGTCAAGTAAAGAAATCTTATTCAAAACAAAAATGCCTGTTCTATGGTATTAATTACTATAAGATAATACCAACAAAAGATGGTCAAACTGACTTGTTTTCCTCATTTAATGTCTTTGTGCTGTTTCTGAATTTGGCCATAGTTTCTTATTGGTTTCATTTTCTGGTGTTCACACACTTGCCTTCTGGTAATTGTGTGTGAGTTTCTAATGCTTCTGGCCAAGGCAGAAAATGCTGATGAAACATCTGGAAATACTAGCCAAACTCAAAAAGAAAAAAAAAATATCACTACATTGGCTTGAAAATAATGAGATTTTTTAAAAAAACACCTATAAATAAGGTTGGTTTTGCTCTCTCTCTCTCTTTAGACCTCTCATATTTCAGCCTGGACAGTCATAGGAGGTTGTTCAACGTTGTGAAATTCTCTGATATAATCAGCAGCAATTTAATGTAACATCAACATGCTAGCTTTAGAGTTGTAGAGTAATCAAACCTTGGAAATGAATGGGGCACTTTATACCTCTCCAAACTTGTATTTCAGGCTCTATGCAAACTCAAATACTACATTAATTAATGCATTGCTTGTGTTTTCGGTGGTTACTTTGCATTTACTTAATATGATGATGATAATGATGATGTGGAGAGAGAGGAAGAATGGGCGTACACTGTCATGGCTGACCTTCATTATTGAATAAAGACTTAAATTTTGGAGTAGAATTTTGTACAAAGAGGAAAATTCAGTGGCAAGTTCCCCAATGATGGAATTGTGAAAATTGGTGGCTCCTGAAAACAGACACAGTAAGCCAGTAAGCTGATTTAGAAGCCTTGACTTGTGTTGTCTTTTAAAAGGTTCAGTCAGACTTTCAAGATTGGATTTTAAGAGCTTTGTGTAATTGGTACAGTTTCATTGTACAGAATCAGTCACACCCCTCTCAGAATCTCCTCTGCTTCCTGGATTTTATTTCAAGACATCACTTAAAGACATATTCTT
Organism: Aptenodytes forsteri; assembly: GCF_000699145.1. NCBI lineage: Eukaryota > Metazoa > Chordata > Aves > Sphenisciformes > Spheniscidae > Aptenodytes > Aptenodytes forsteri. The sequence continues at coordinate 2,170,815 of NW_008795918.1, forward strand.
CCCAGCCTTTACAGTCCAGCGAGGGTCTGAAAAACCTGAATGCCAGGAACAGTGGTAGCAGTTTTGAAATTCTATCAGTATAATAAACAAGGGAAAAAAGTCTCTGTAATCAGGAAAAAAAAAGTAAGAAAACAAAAGCTTATTTACTTAAAAGAAAAAAACCCTAGAACTCCTCCTTTGTCCTAGTTTCTTCAAACCTCATAATTCAGTTTATCAACTGTCAATAACCAAATGCATGTTTCTTTTTTCCCAAGAGCTGATTAAAGCTGTGGTCTCCTCCTGTAATTCATGGCATTCCATTGTGTTTGTTTCTCCTGGAGTTTTCAGGCTGAATTACTGTAACTAATATACCACTAACTCTGTACTGCAAAAGCCCTGACCTTTTGAATGTCTCCTTCTTAGCAGAAAATTGGCATAGAAAATTTCAACACAATAAATGCTTTTAACGTTTTACTTTATCTTGATCCAGAAATACATATACACCATCTTATTAAGTTAGTTTGCCACTAGTATCAGGTTGGGTTAGAGGTTCTGAAGATGAGGAGATAGGAAAAGACGGACTATTCCATTTGCAGTGGATTAGCAATAACGGGAAAAGACCGAAAACATAGTCCTTTTGGCCTCACACTGAAATGGGACCATACAGTTAACTCGTGTACAAGTACCCATACACACACTGATCACAAGTCCTCCCAGAAGCCCCTTCCCTTTTGGAAATACTCAGTTTTTCATGTTTGCTTCAGAAACAGTTGGAGAAAGGTTTTGTAGCTGAAAAATTATTATCTGAAACATGGTTCTGATTATTCCTTGAATTCAAATCATGGCATTAGCTCATTAGACCCTGCACAAATTGAGAAAGTACTCCAAATGACAGGTGCTAAATAGCGTTGCCAGGCAAACAGATACCATCTTCTTGTGATCATTCGTACCATGTCAAGACTGCTGCTTATGGTGGAGCCTTGACAACACAGTCCTGCGTGATATGAAACGGAGGTAGTGGAGATTTGCAGAGAAGAGAATGTCTGTGGTAATCGAAGGGTTATAAAATGACAGTCATCTCGGTGTGCTTATGTGCTGGTTGAATCAGTTTAGGAAGTCGATGTTGCTGTTGAGTCTGCTTTCTTTTTTCCTAATGTTGTGAGGCAAATGTTGGTTTTCAGGCTGTAGTTCTGTAGTATGTTGCTTTTGCAGACACATCCTACGCTGAGAGAAAAGCAATAAGCTTTTGATCTGGGTAGCAAAAAACATAAAGTGAAATTACCCTCGGCCAGGGACTTCTGTGCTTTCTGGGTAGCTTTTTCAGGCAGAATGACATATATTTTCCCATGAGTTTTGGCTAGGCTGCAGGCATGGTGTGTGGAGGAATAGACAAATGACGAACCTCTGTATGAAAAAGCAATAGCCAGATGGTGCTAGCTCTCTGTGGCAGTATGGAACCGCAGGATTCCTTTGAAGAGTAAAACCTTGCTCAGCATGTGAAACGGAAACTTCAAACTACAGGTGAGTTGCCACTGGAGGACCTCACTGCACAGGACCAGGAATAACAATATGCTACATTTTTCCTAAAGGAGTAGTTTCTGACACCTTCCTCTTTAAGCTGGAGCTAGTAATTTCAGGTAGTAATATGGATAGGACAGCTTGCTAGTTTTCCCCCCACACCTTTTCTTATCCATTGTTGCTGATCCTCGTCCTCAATATACCTGTTTTCCAGTGCTGACTTGAGTGTTATAAAATATTTAGCTTTTTGATGCTAGATCAAATAAAACACCTAGAGCCACTTTACAGCTAGACTAGGCAAATTCCTGTACAGATGGATGTTATGAAAGTAAACAAATAAATTACTCAAAAAAATTAAAAATCTTAAGATAGTTGATCAACAACACAAATTCACTATTTAAATACAGGATTTTCAAACATCTACATTAAGCAGAGTTAAGTATTTAAGGGAAAAACTTTTTGTAGCCTTTGCAACGTTTGTATGTTTAGTTAGAATCAAAGTAAAAAGTAGATTTTTTAATGAGTCTGCTCTCTGAGGACAGCAACATAGCTGAATTGAAATACCCATATTCTTTCTGCCATTTTTTTTAATAGGTTGTTATGTTCTAAACCCACGACGAAAAATATCTTCTCCTAAAGTGTGTAATTACCCTCTGTCACTCTCAAATCTCCTCTGGTTTCTGAGCTCATTTAATAATACTGAACAGATGACCAAAAGTTACAAATTAAAGTACTATCAATTTGATACTCAGCACATAAATACCTATAATGATAGTGTGCTTGTCAGCATCCATTCTTTCCAGTTCTGCCCATTTTCTGTTTCTACAGGGAGTACCATCCTCTTGTGCAGAAAGTGAGAGACAAACAGGGATTTCAGACCAGGCAAAAAGGGCCCCAAGAATTAGAGTGTGTATAATGGTCTCTGTATTCCCTGAGGTTTTAGATTGCTGAATCAAAAATTTTTAATGTGGAGATTCACATCTGCACAGACCCAAGTCAAATCTGGACTGATTTGCCTACTAACAAGAAGCGTGTTGAAAGAGCAAATCAGGGCAAAAGGCTTATCTCTAGTTTGTCAAAAGCACAAGCTCATTTTGTATGTCATGTTCCCCTTAACCTATCTCGTATCTAAATGGACACAAAACCGAGGAAATGTTCAGAGAAGCGCAGTGGAAATCTCTGAAGGGGTGACTATGGGGAGATTCATGGACAGCATTATTTTGTATGGGAAGGAGGGAGTGAAAGGATGTAAGTCTAAGGGTATAAAACAAAGTATCCCTTACTATCTTCCTTACAGATATTTTGACCTGTGACTATTGCCTTGCTCTTGCCACCTCTCAAAGCTTCCTGGCAGCCAAGCAACAAGCATTTAATTGCAAATATTAGACTAGTGATTGCACTCTAGTGGAGGATTGTTCCTCTGATAGCTGTGGGCACGTTTGGCTTGTTGTGTTGATGCCATTACAAATTAGAAAGTTCCGTGGGCCCGTAAAGTTTTTCGGTATGCCCAGTATGCATGCAGGGCTGGTGAAACACTGTGGTGGAAGGAACCATGCTGCATGCTGCCTTACAGGTTATATGTGGGTGGAACGCTTTAGCCAATAGATTGACTTGGAAGGTGTTGTCAGGGCAAGAGCTCCCATATCCCATTTCACGTGTCCTGGTCTATAGAGGCAGGCCTGAGAGGATTTTGGCCTCTGGTTTCACCCTGGGAGTGCTGTACAGCTTTGGGGGTTTTCTCATTTTCAGACATGCTAAATTTGCATCCATATCTTACAGTCTTTTCTAAGAAGAAGCTTTAAATTGCACTCCAGAGTTTGCTGGAAGTGAAGAGACATCACAGACCCAGACTAATTTCGCTCATACACTTTAGATCCAGTGGGTTTTGTGACAGAGGGACCATGGGGCACACATATGAGTGAATTCAAACATGCCTGGACCCTGCCACATCCTAGGCCACCCTTGTTAGAAGTACTTCTTGTGCCAGACCTCAGATCTCCCTACATCCAATAAGGATACGAGATGGGCCAGGTAGGGCAGAGTTCATAGAATCATAGAATCACAGAATAGTTTGGGTTGGAAGGGACCTCTAAAGGTCATCTAGTCCAACCCCCCTGCCGTGGGCAGGGACATCTTCAACTAGATCAGCTTGCTCAGAGCCCCGTCCAACCTGACCTTGAATGTTTCCAGGGATGGGGCA
>NW_008795918.1:2174885-2188177 GCF_000699145.1 Aptenodytes forsteri
AGAGGGGCAGAATCCCCTCCCTCGACCTGCTGGCCACGCTTCTTTGGATGCAGCCCAGGATACAATTGGTCTTCTGGGCTGCGAGCGCACATTGCTGGCTCATGTCCAGCTTTTCATCCACCAGTACCCCCAAGTCCTTCTCGGCAGGGCTGCTCTCAATCCCTTCATCCCCCAGCCTGTATTGATACTGGGGGTTGCCCCGACCCAGGTGCAGGACCTTGCACTTGGCCTTGTTGAACCTCATGAGGTTCACATGGGCCCACTTCTTGAGCTTGTCCAGGTCCCTCTGGATGGCATCCCGTCCCTCTGGCGTGTTGACTACACCTCTCAGCTTGGTGTCATCTGCAAACTTGCTGAGGGTGCACTCGATCCCACTGTCTAGGTCATTGATTAAGATATTAAACAATACTGGTCCCAGTACAGACCCTGAGGGTCTGTATTTATTATTCGCTGCAATTCTAGCAGAAACTGTATGGACCATGTATGTATGTGCAAACACACACATAATTTCTCCTGTTGATCCTCTGTTTTCTGCAACCTTTCACTTCAAACGAGAACAGGATCTGAATCTGCTATTTCGCAGATCTGGCCCTGCTACTTTTTGCAGGTAAAGCACCATTTTGTGCTCTGGTTTTAATATATTCATTTCTTAACATTTTAAATGGAAAAAAAAATTGCAACTGTTCTGTGTAATTTTTGAAAGATCGGTATTTACAGCATAGGCTTCTCCAAATGGGTTGCACTGATGTTGCCCTAAGAAAGCACAGTACAGATGGGACAAGGCTAGGCTGTGACATTTTTTATGAGCAGTGGGAAAATCCCCTCAGGGTAATCATTTGCTTTGCTACACACAGACATTCCAGGGCAGAGTCAACAGCAGTCTCTAAAATACCTTCCTCCAGAATACATCCTTGTTATTGGGATGTAAAATGTCAGGCTTCATCAGTACTATATAGGCAGTGCTCCCATAAAAAAATATTTATGCAGTGCTCCGTTGTTTGTTTCTATAGGGAGATACCCCAGAAAACCCAGATACCCAGGAAACCCAGATGCTACTTGTCTGCCTTGTTTGCCCTATTGTATTTTCCAGAATTGAAGGTATAGTCAATGGAATTTGAGACATATGTAAAACCACAAAAGAAAATATTCTGAAGGCAAAGTGGAATTAACCTCTGAAACACACCCCTGCATGATATTTTTTGGGCTTTTTTTTTTTTTCCTTAATAAATAGTTTTATCTGTCAAAGTCAGGCTGGGGGAAACAGTTTTTAAACTGATGACAATTTTGGGACCAAAATTTTTGTTAATAATGTAGATGAGTACTGCCTGGCAGGTGTCATACTAATGTTTCTGAAGATGTAATTTACCTTTTACTTTTCACATGCTTTTAGTAATATCTCCTTAAAATGTTTGCTAAACTGCCAAAACTCATGGCAGCTAGAAAAGGACATGGCTGCCTTCTGATTGAACCTGATCTTTCCGTTGAAACCTGCCCCTGTTCCATCTCTGTCATTTCTTTGGGTATCAGAACTTCAAGCTTGTGATTTCTATTGTAGGATTAAAGAGGGGCATCTCAAAGAATCAGGCTATGAATAAAACCTGGAATTTTGGTAAGAGTAAGGACAAAGACGAGCCCTGCCCAGCAGCAGTTCTGCTCCCAGCCCTTGCGTCTGCTCCTTCACTATGAGGGTTCCTGTGTGTGTGCACACACATGCGTGTGCATGCATGCACCTCCACAGAAAAGTGAAGCTATTATGTTCTTCATTCACTGTATTCTACCAATTTTAATTTAATTTCATGAGGTGCACAAGACCCTGACATGCAGATAATAAACTATAAGCTACATTCACAAGAGAGAAAGAAGAATAGCAGCCTTTATTCTATTTCTCTTTGGGTTTTTGTGTCTTCTTTCCTTTTGCATCTTCTTCCCTTTTGTTCAGATCAGGTGTGTTTTGTAAAAACATTCTCTGCTTTTTTTGTGTTAGTTTTATAAGAGAACGAGCTCTTTGACCACTTCTGTGAGTTGGAGTGAAGGTTAAAAACGAATACTCTGTTCACCTAATTCGATAAAGCCTTTTTTCCATATCTGTTGGGATTATCATCCATGTCTGATTAGTCTGTTGGGACTAGGTCCAAACTCAGGGCCTCGTCATCCAATCCAAAAGCAGCCCAGGTGGTAAATTCCTGGTCCCAAGGCCCAAAAGCCACAGACTGTGAGTCCTTGCTGCTATACAAATATTCCTCATTGATCCCCTGTTTCCCTCCACCCCCTTTCACCGCAAGTTTTGACCAGGAGCAAAATGCTGTCATGAGCTCTATCAGAAGGATTTCTCATTCGGCATCTGTCCTTGCTGGTTAGTACAGCAGCACCTGTGGGCTCAGCTCACAGTGTGAAAAAGGTGGTAGAGCTACATGATTCTTTGTGCATTGAGCCATTCCTGCAGCAAACAGGATAAACTGCAGCGCTTAACTTCAATTCAGATGTAATGTATGGGACGACAGACTCTGAGACTAGAGGAAATAAAGGAATGGGTTATGGTTTTTTATTGATTGACTAGATGTTCAATCAATATAAACCTGAGGCCAGATTTGTGTTGTAACTCAGCCCACTGATTAGTATCACAACTGTGAATACCACAATCAAATTCTCACTGATTTTATACAGTACTTAAAAATAACTTGCAAAACCACAAGGTGATATTACCTTCCTATAGATCTTTCTTCTTATTAGTTTTTAGGTTTAATTATATTCCTACTTGTTCTATACCTCTCCCAGGCCTGCCTCCCCATCTCACGAACACATGTGTACAAATGATGTACACAATATATTGAAAGGACCCAGAAGTGCTTTGCAAATTGTGGACTTGATTCTCTCTTTTAAGCCGTTACCTTTTTGCCTGTGAAGGAGTGTGATGAGACAGCTAAGCCAGCTGTCAGGCTGTGTCACATAACTGCAGCAATTCAAGGCATTTGAAAGCAAGACAAGGTTTGGTGCTTTAGGTCTTGATGTCTTTTTCCCCAAAGAAAGGGTCTTCTCCATCCCCATCACAGAAATGTGCCTAGAGAGACTGTTAGAGTTAGCAGCCTTTATATGTATATACACATGGGAAAACAGGTGCCAAGTTAAAAAAAGAAATGTGAAAAAGGAATGGAAAAGTCATCTGTTTCAATGACCTCCTAATTCTGCTGTACTGGTACTCCAGACCAATGGCATTTACATCTATGAACTGAAGGGGGCCATGACCATGAGATAAGGACACTCACCTACTCCTTAAAATTGCTAGTTGACTCAGTTCCCCCAGTTCCTGTTTGCAACAGAGGAATATTGTTTTCTCAGAGCATTTGTAAGACCTAGCTTTTTTTCCCTCAAAATGTAAGTGCACAAGAGCCAACTGTCAGGGTTCATCATGGTCTTTCAAAGGCAGCAAGAGGCAGCATTACAATTAACAATTGACCAGCTGTTCTAGGATGAACACAAATCAGTCCAAATGTGGGCAGGGGGAGCAGGACAAGACTGTCCTGACCGCATTGCATGACACAGAGACATGTGTGTCCAGCACTTCACTGGCCGGTGCTCAGCGAGGACAAAAGACTCATCTTCCTCTTGGTAAAACTGTTGTCAGGTGCTAGCCAACAAAATGTGCAAGTTGGCTTTGCATCTTTCAGAAAGGAAGAACAAAAGGTAGAACTGTTTTACAGGCAGTTTCAGCAGTGAATTAAATCTGTTTCTACTGATATATTTGATTTTTCTTTTAACTATCCCATGGTCCTTATGTTATGTAATCCTGTCTCCCGTGACAGAACAGATTCCTAGTATGACCTTTTAGATAATTTTTCAGAAATACTTGTTTTTCCATTTAAAGGAAGCAATAAACACGTCTTTTGGGGTGAAAAAACCAAACTCATTGTACAAGTTCAGGTAAAGTTTGCTTTGTAACAGTGACCAGATTTTGCCAGCTGAAGCTTGTGTGTGTCCAGTATATCTGAAGAGAACAGTTCTCGCTGTTCATAGTACATACTTTGACAACACATTTTACTCAGGAAAAAAAATTAGTTTGAGCCTTCTTTGAAAAAGCTCCTCAAATATGGTTTATCAACTAGGAAAGCACTCAGCTATCATTTGAGATTATAAGGTTTGTGCAAGTTTGCGTATCAATAAATAATAATACATCTGCTATGCAGGTCTTGTTCCTGGGAGCTGGAGTGGAAGAGCATATATTGTAACTTCTGCAGTTTTGCTTTTGCCTGAGGCAAGATCCTGGCTCCATGGAAAGCAGTGGCATGAGTTTAGTGACACTGGATTTCTTCTCAGATTTTCAGTATTACAGTGGGCGTCACACACCATTGACCGAAGTCTGGCTCGGTCTCCATAGCATTTACAACTGTTATCTATTAGGATGAAGTTCCAGTGCTCACATTACCGAAGAAAATCCTTCTGATTAGAATTATTAATATTGGGGCTGAAGATAGATCATACGATGCCTTTCCACCCTAGCAAAATATGCATATGCACGAGTACTCCACATCGCACCTGGTCTAAGGCACTGGATGAGGGGGAGAGTACACATTGCTTCCAGAACACCAAAACCTCATTTTTATTTGTACTCTTTAATTTATTTCCATAGTTCAGAGCTAGATGAATAATTATCAGGGCCGTGAGTGCACCAAGAGGCCTTAATGGCCCTGATCAGCCTCACCTAGGGCTTCCCCTTACACTCCCTGCCCGTGGGACCAAGGACTTGATTTAAGCTCAGCCCTGGCTAGCCCATGCTGCTTCTTGAAAATAATAAATTTTGTGAATCAGGAAACAAACAATCCACCCAGGAAAAGAAGCACTTCAGGTCAGACTAAAAGATTTTTGTGGTGGTTAAAGAAATAGAATAAAATTTTGGAGGTTAACAAAATAAGCATATATATATATGGAATGGAATATATGTATTCCAAATATATTTATTGAAATCAAAGGGTAAATATTTTTCGGTTGTTTTTTTTATTTGGTTGGTTTGGTGTTTTGTTTGTTTGGTTTGGTTTTTTGTTTTTTTTTTTTTCATTTGGAGCGATTGACCTCATTTTTAAACCATTTGGGTTTTAATTTGGTTACATTTTAACTGAAAAAAACCATGATATCAGAATGAAAAGTGTTGTCTGGAAAATGTTGTGAAGAAACAGTTGTGTCTAGAATCGTATTTGTCCCCAAATACCCCATCTGCTGGGGGGAAATGGGGAAAAAGTAGGTAGTGCAAAGATGTCTTTACCTTCCCCATTGTTTCTATTACAGCAGGAGCTATATGGAAACCTGATGGCTCCTAACCCTCCCACTGCAGCTCACTATCTTCTCTTTTCAAGAAATTCTTTAACTGAATGCTAGACTCGGCCTACTTCTTCACAAGTTCAAGAATATAGTATATTATACATGCTGAATAACGAGTTCTGTATGTGCATTTTATCTCCTGGTACTCTTCCAACTTCTTCATATTGTTGCTTGTCAGAAGAGTACTTTGTAGCATCCTCATCTGCTGACTGTCCCTAGTTGTTTTTTAATAATCTTCATGGCTGACCATTCTGAACTTTTTCCACTAGCAACCAAGTATTTGCTAAAGACCCACCAAGAATGAAAAGGAGATGAGATTAGAAATGCAGTTCATATGAAATTAGAAATTAAATGCACTTATGGTTTCACTTTCCTGAGGTAAGTAGATTTCCATTTTTCACATGAAACTGCTTTAGCGGATGTTGTTCTTAAAATATACAACTAACATAAAACCAAAGCAGTTACAAGAAATAAATTTCTCACAAAGAGTGCCAGCCTACAGAAACATTACAATGAGCTAGAGCATGTTTTTTTAATCACAAATACCCCAAACAGCATGCAATTGCCTTATTTTTGTACAATGCTTATTACTAATGCACTGTCAGTAGAAAAAAAAAATCAAAATTCCTAAAAATCATTTTGAATAATTAATTATAGCCACCTGTTTAAACTGAATGTCTCTAAACCCTAAGGCAGCAGGTTCTGCAGGAGAATAACTCACCAAAAACAATAGCATCCATCTAAAGTCAAGGTGAACATCAGCTGGAAACTAGCAAGTGCTGATGAGTTTATCCAAGACTTGTAGCTTGGCCAGTGGCACAAAAATGAAAACTGATGATGTCTTCAAGGCAGGTACCTCAGTGAGGCAGCTCTGTCTGAACAGTAGCTGGGTGGCTTGGTTTATTACCCTACGAAATATCCCAGGGGAATAAAACTCTGCACGTCTATCGAAGAGTCACCCTTTGGAAGTCTTGGATCCCAGGCTTGGCTCCTATGTTCTTCCATGCTTTCTGGGTTTATTCATAGCTCAACGTTATTCATCTTGCTGTAGATACTGGTAAACAACTTGGAGTTTTTTCACTGTGTGTAAGGCCCCTTATTTTTTTTGGCAGGTTCCTTGTATCTAGTCAGGGTTATCTGATTTTTCATTTTTGTTGTACTGATAATCTTTGTTTGGCGTTTTGGGAGTTTATGACCTGAAGGAAGGTGGGAACACAGCAGTAAATGTGCCTACCTGGCAAAGTTTGCTTAAAACCTTTCCTCTTTGACATTAGCTACTGATTTTGCCTGTGCAGAAGGGGCTGCGTTGTTTTGTTGATATGGTGATGCTGACAGCTCATTAACCCCTTTGATTTAGTAACAGCACAAGTAGTTTTCTATGAGACAGAAATGACTTAGTGTGACTTAAGGAGGCCTGATGGAGTAACCCAAAGAACAACAGAAGACAGAAAGATTGGGCAAAACTTTTTTTTTGTGTTACTTATCCCAAATTCTAGTTGACTTCATCAACAAGAATTTTTTAATTTGTATCAGGCTGCACAAATCCCAGACTTCAGAAACAGAATAGATGAGAAGGAAATCATCTGAAGTCTTATTCAATGTTTGAACATTTTCTACAGCAACAATTGTCAGTGTAGAAAAGGAAATACTTATGACTGTTTATGTGGATAAACCTTCAGTAAATTGGTCCTTAAAATGATTGAATGGCAAAGGGTTAGAACATTTTAGCTTAGTTACTTTGTGTAACAGCACAGAAACCTACTCCTGATGCAACTGTAGAAATGGGACTTTTGCCATTGATGTGTGTGAGATTCAGCCCTGTTTCTGAAGCTTTTTTCCCACATTGAGTTGATTATTGATTCAGACCAGGTGATGAGCCAACTGAAGTTTTAAAATATTTTAAATGTGTGACAGAAGAGATAATAAGTACATACTATTTTTCCTAGGGAATTTCTAGATGTTACTGTTAAAAGAGACCGACAAAATGTGTAATCCAAATATTTGTGTCCCAACAGACAGTTCAAAATGATTCTAAATATGGAAAGTTTGCACGTCATCCAAAATCAGATGAAAATCTGAGAGTCTGGATTCTGCCTTGCATTTGGGAAATGTTTTCCCAGATTGGGAAGTAGCCTGGTCTGGAAGAATGCACAGCATGGGGAATCAGGAATGACTGGGGAACCTGCCAGTGACTGGCTGCGTAGCCTTGGGCAGTCATTCAGCTCCTTGCCTCACTTACCCCTCTCACAAAATAAGGCTCAGTGCATGGGGAGGGTGAGAAGCTGGGGAGCAGCAGGGCAGGATCCTTGTCTTTCTGAAGCCTGCTTTCATGTGGAGGCAAGGCAGGCACTTGTCTCCTCCTTACTTGGGGAAAGGGCAAGAGCTGCCTTGGCAAGTTCAGTGTTAAGACTTTACAATTGTCAGCAAAACAGATCCTTACAGATCTCTCTCAGACTGCAAAGTGGGTCGGGTTCGTTTCCTTTTACAGATGTAGAAAATAAGAGGTGACTTGAGAGGTTCTCTGTTGTGCTTTTGTGACTTAGGAGGATGTGTCCGGCAGAAGATTAGTAAGACTTGTTCTCCTGTGTGAATAATGTGCTTCTGAAAACCCCACGCAAGAGATCTCTCTGTAGACAGAGAACTGGAGCAAAACTAAGTCTGTAGCCCAAGCCTCTGAGTAGCCAGGCTGTGCGCTAACCGTTAGATCACCTCTTTAAAACAGGAGCTAATGAGACTTGAGCTCCACCAGACATTAATAAGTAAGTGCTCATGTGGAAGTTGTCAAATAGCAATAGTACATCCCAGAGGGTAAGTTCTGTTATTTGTTACGTAGCTTCAGCCCTACTAAGCCTTAACCCACATCCGGCAAAACTGTTCCCAGACCACTCTGGCTCTTGTTGCGTGGGGCAGATATAACCCTTCATATCACTGCAGAGCCTGGGTTATTCTTGATATCTTAAGGTCAGATTTCAGCTGGTGTGGGCTTACTATCTTTAGTGGCTTGTGCTGGACAGTAGAGAAATAGGTCCAGACTTACATGTGCAGAATGCATTTCATCTGCTTTTATACATTGGAAGGAAAAATGTCTTACGAACTGTTCCTAGTTCTTAGCAAATCCTCTTTCTTTTTTGAGAAACTGTGTGCTTTTAAGTATCTGAGAGTCATCTGTTAGCACCTCCTATTTCCAACCTCCTCCTCTTCCACTAAATTCTGGAAACTTTCCAATGGACCATAAAACAGAATGAGGAGTGAGTTAGACTGCCAGTTACTAATCTAGGGTCATTGAATGTGATGAGGACCCTTAACAAAGGTCCTCCAGCATTTGCAGTCAGGTCCCAAGAAGGCACACTAATCTCTCTTCTGTTATGTCAGCCTTTGCTTTTGGCCACTGGAAGTACAATCAGGAAACCGTGCTTGCATGACTGGTCAGATGTTGTAAGTCATGTGTAACTTTCTGTCTCTGATCTGCTGTGCTTTACTGTATTGTCAGAGTCAGTGCAGTTTCTCTTTCTACTGAAGGTTTCTCTACCTTTCTGTTCTCTATATAAGCACTGACTTGCTGTCACTGCTAAAAACATGAAGAGGAAAAGCCTAAGGCACAGACAGAAGCTTGTCTTCTCTCTGGTCTGTCTAAAAAGCTACAGGTTCAAAAGCAGATATTGAATGTGTTTCTGAGTCCGAATATGTCACTTAATAGTTATTACAAGGCAAAAAGCCATAATTATGGTATCTTTTTTTTAAACTAAGTTCTGCTCACAGCATTGTAACTGAGCTAGTTTCATGAGAAGATTCTCTTTATACTCTCTGGCGAAATGAATGTGAAGCATGTGACCCCAAATCCTAAGCATTATTCTTCACTATATTTTAATGGAACTGTGCTGATTTCTATCATCAGAGAGGCTGTGCCTTAATACTTAGGATGCAATCCTGATGCTGTTGAAGACAAGTGGAAGTTTTGTCACTGATTTGAGTTGGACTAGGAGTTTACCCTTAAAAGAATGAGATTTTTACAATGGTATCCGGGAGAAATAATAGATCAAAAATCTAAGCTAATTTTAGAATGGATCAGTTTATGAAAAAGATGTGATTATGTGGTTGCCAGCGATTATCTGAACAGTGAGAGCATTGACTGAGGATTGAAGACCAATGAGGCCCTTTTCTTGTCTGTTTGATGGAAAAGATAAGTTTTTGGGGTTCTACCTGTGTTCACAAAACTACTAGAAGTAGGTATGTTGGTAGATACGTTTTCACTAAAATGTTACACCAGAGATTGCCACTCTGCTGTACCTGAGAAAGGACAGATGTTGTAATGACACGGAGAATTAAATATTGGTAGCATAACACAGAACAAAATTCTGATTTCATCTGCTCTGGTACAACTGTACAGAAGCACATCACAGCAACACTGAATAGCCATTTTTGTTCATCTTCAGCTGGTTTATATGCATTGCACTGTACTATGCATTTATTTTTGCAGCACTGTGCAGGAGCCTGGGTTCAAAAGCCTGAGCTGATGTTCGGCTCATGCTACTCCATCTTTCTTATGCAGGCCTGACAGAAGCGATGTCTGTACTGGTGTATCAGAAGGGTTCTGTCACTGAGGCTAGCTTGCCCACAACAGTGTCCATTGATACTGTTCTGCTGTCTTGCCCACCAAAACAAGGTGGCCTCATGTGAATTGCCTTTTGGTGTTGAAGTCTGGCCTGGGCTAACGCTTGAGATATGCCCAAGAGCTGTTTCAGATACTGCTAGTTGGCTTATGTCAAAACCATGCCAAGAATCGGTCTCAATCTCTGGTGGCACAGGCCACTGTGTTCTGGGGCCCAGGAACGTTCCTAAAACTGTGAGGTATTTACTAGTATTGATGGATCCCAAGCTGGTACAGAATTTGCCTTGATAAATGTTTATTAAAAATATTTAAAGAATATTTTAAAACTTTGAAATGTGTCAACAAATGTAGTTTTTATTGCAGTGGAGATGTACAAGTATAGTAAGAATGTCAAAATATGGTGGTGTTGAGACTATGCAGAAAGTAAAAACAGTGAGAGCTTTCCTGGCACTCCATAACTCAAATGGGTATTGAAGCGTTCACCACCTGAGCTGATGATATGGATAACTAAATGTGCTGCTTTGTCATGGCTGTGCAGTGCCTTTGCGGGAGGGGCTTTGTGCTCTTTTCCTAAATGACAGGAAAAATAGAATGGAGCAGGAAGGATATGTAATTCAGAAAGGACTTGCAGTGCAAGTTAATTTTTTTTCCCCTTAAAAGTATGAAACATTCAAAATTACAACTTTCTGTTGTGATTTGAAATGGGAATTGGGTTTTGTTACCCTGAAAATTTTGTTAAACCAGGAAAACATTTTCTGCCCAGCTGTAAGCAAACTATTGCAACAAACTTCCAAACACATCATCATCAACGGGCCAAAAGTGATTCTGCAGCCCAGAAGTCCTAGAAAAGACTTGATGGTGCAGAAAAGGTTGACTTTAATTTGCAGGAAAAGAAAAAGTTTGCATGACTTTAGAAGTGATGAAAGATAGCTGAATAAAGGCTCAAGGAGCTGTGACTGTAGTGAGGGAAGTGGGTGGACAGATCCCTGTATATTATAGTGCTATGAGATGTGAAATTGCTAAAATAGCCCCTGCCTAATGTAATCACCTTTCAAAGAATATTTGAGAGGCATATTGTCAGTCAAATATAAACAAAGACTATATTTGAAATTCAAAACTTGTCCAAAGTAATTTTTCTTTCAAAGGCTGTTTCCCCTGCTTGTATTCATTCTAGTGCTTTGAAAAGACATCTTTTTAGAGGACAAGCTATTTTTAATTGTTTATAAAAAAAAAATACAAAACCTTTTACAAAGCAGTAAGGAAAACCAAATGCATCTTCCAACAACACCAGTCTTCTACGAGCAATAGCAAGCACAATAGAAACTGCATAAAAGCAGTCATTACCCAAGAACTTTTAGGAAATGCTGTCACTATTTCTAGAGCAGAGATCTCATGAGAATATAGAGAGAACAGTATGCCATGGTACCAATATTTTTTTTACCATTTACAAAAAGGCTGTATCAGGACAATAACTTCAGATCTTATAATGATTTCTCATTCTAAAACATTCCAGATTGCACTACAAACTAGTGGCGTGATCCCTTAGCTGTCCCTGTGCAAGACTCCCATTGGCTTCAAAGGCAGTGCTGTGTTCAGGCTGACATGGGATCATGACCTTGACCCAAAGACAAATTACTCACTCTGGTTACTTCAACTCATGCTGAACAGGAACTACTGAAAGGAAAGGGAGCAAACTGCCTAATATTGTCTTTATTGGCTGTTGCTTAAGGCAGGAAAGGGAAAAAAAACCTTTTTGCAATTAAAATTGTGTTGGGAATTGAATTATGGAGGACATAAGTCAGTAGCATTGAGATAGGGTCCTGAATACAGTTACATCTAGGGTATCTCAGGTATCCCCCGATATCTCTTATAATCACAAATAGTCACCTCCTCCATTTTGCATCTTCAACACTGACGTTCATGAACACCAGGAATAGTGACATATGGTTTCTTGTGGTTTTGTGTCTGGCAGCTGACTATGAGCCACGACAAGGAGTTTCTTTGCTGCAGGTGGTGCGTTTATATCTGCTTTCATCCTCAGTTGATTCTCTGTTGCCTAATAAGATGGTTTGTCTTGCAGCTTTTCTTAAGGCAGGTCACACCAGGGGAGTACTGACAGGATTGCCCCCCTCTACCCGTCTCCCGATTGTTCGTTACTGACAGGAACTTACTGATCTCTCTCACCTGTCATGGTTCTTCAGGTCTCCCTGTTAACTTTTAAACCATGGCTTGTTTCAACCATCAGCTACAAGTTTTTAGAGGGAGTTGTGACTGTGTATGATTTGATTTATAGGAAACTGGGGGGGGGAAGTCACTGGCGCTATTTGCAGGCATTGGTGGAAATTATCTCAAAAGGAAACGTGTTAGTTTGTGGGCACTAGCATAGTTTTTCTTGGTTGCAATGTAAAGGTTTCAAAAGGTTTCAAAACAAATATATGCCATTGTATATTCTACCCTTTTTATTCTTGGAGATTCAAAAAATGTAGGAGCTCTGTTCCAAGGAGGCCTCTGGGAAGGCCCACAGCCCAGATCTCCTCAGACCCTCCACTGTCTTGCTGGGAAATCTCTGATTGTATGGAATTGGGGGGCGGGGAGCTGACTTGTGAGCTGCCAGTGGCCCCCACTGCCATCTCCAAGTGAAAAGTCACTCCACTGCCAGTTGAGGGCCTTATTCCACTATACATGTCTGCCCAGATGGCCAGCTGCAGCCTAGGCCTCATCTTTAAGAACTGGGGGAAATGACTTGTACATTATCCATCAGTCATGAATATATGAAAGAGAAATCCAGCCTGGCAGTTGCACAGTTACTTTCCATGCGTAGTTTCCCATGAAGCCTACCTCCTATTTTGCTTCTTTATTAGCTGTTGCTTCTAATTTTTGTGAAGGGATCAGGAAGCTTGTTTTAGCTGCAGTGAGTAAACTCTCTTGGCAGAAATGAGGAAACTGTTAAGAGGGAGGGGCTGCTACATTGTGCGGGTTACTTAATTGTCTTAATCGAAAATATATGAATATAAACAGACCTCAGACTTCCTCTCCTCTTTCTTTTTCCAAGCTGAAAGACATCCAAGGCTGTAATAAAATCGAGGGCTGTTGGGTGGCAGAGGGGATGTGCGCAGGGCCTGGCTGGCCCAGCACTGCGCTCCCGTTTGTCATGTGGGAGCAGGCAGGCGCTCGGAGTTGGGATTTTACTGTTGAAGCTTTCAAAAGCGGTGAAAATCTGTGTGCACAGGCTGCCGGGCAGACCCATAAAAGCAGGACTATATAATCAAGGTGGAAATTGAGAAAATGGTTTATTTGGTTCTCTTCCCCGTAAGGCCCCCGCCCGCCCGGCTCTCGGCTTCTCCCGGCGGTAACGGGGGTGAGACCTGGAGGG
>NW_008795918.1:2188524-2189329 GCF_000699145.1 Aptenodytes forsteri
TGGCCGCTGACCCCTCGGGACTCCCAGTTGCCAGGCGAGGGGCAGTGAGGATGGAGGGCATGCCCGCCCTGGTGCCAGCTCTCGGGCAGGCGGGTAGCTGCTGACAGGCTCCCTGCCCCAGGCACAGCCAGGGCCCGGCGAGCTCCGGCATGGGGAGGGAGACCACAAACGGCAACAGGGGTGAGAAACGGTGGGCCCGGGCGGGTTGTGTAGCGGAGACATCCGTGCCTCCATCTTTCTTGAAGTTAGACTGGCTGTGCGGTCCCCCTGCACCCCCCACCCCCTTCTCCAGCTGGTACAGATGCACATCCCAGGTCGGAGGAAAGCACCCGGCGGTGAAAACCTGGGAGAACCACCTCCACTTTGTAGGCGTGCAGAGGCCACCATAACCTGCCAGAGGGACCCTGAGTGGGGTGAGGAGGCCCAGAGCAAATGTAAGGACGGGGTTAGCAATGCTGCTTGCACCCTTCCATCCAGTTGCAAGGACTGGCCTTTGCAGGGAGAGTCGACACGCTGTGATAGTGGTGGCAGCGTTTCACGAACACGAAGCTGGGAGGCCGGGAAGCATCCATCCGAGAGAGGGCACGCCGGAGGAATGGGAAGGCCCCGTGCCCTGGGCACTTGGCAGGGTCGCGCCGCCGGCGCGATGATGCTTCGGCTCGGTCGTCCTGATGATCTGCGGAGCGCCAGGGAGAGGGGAGAGGCTGCCTCGGTCCCCGGGCTCAGCCCTCCAGTCCGGCGGCCTCTGCCAGGCAGCGGCGGCTCGGTGGGATGCCCATCTGCAGGGGCTGCCCTCTCTCCCCCA
>NW_008795918.1:2189770-2191937 GCF_000699145.1 Aptenodytes forsteri
CAGGTCCGTCCTCTCCCCATCCCATAGGAGCCGGAGCCCGACGCCCACTGCGTGGGGGCTTCCCCGTCAGTCCGGTGCCTGATGAAGCTCCCTGTCCCCTTCCTACTCAGTGCAGCACGCCGGCAGGGCTGCGGGCTCTCACCCGGTACGAGCAACAGCGTCCGCCGGGGGAGGTACCGCTGCCCATCTCGCTGCCAGGCTGGCGAGGAGCCGGCTCGGCCTCCCGGGTGCCGGAGCTCCCTGGGGCCCCGGGAGCCGAGCAAGCGGGGGTGGAGGCTGGAGCCGCCGGGGCGCGGGGTGCCATGAGCTCACCCCTCCGAGGGGTGGGCTCCTCTCGCGGCTGGGCGCCCACTCGCGGCCCCTCAATCCGATCGAGGCAGTTCTGTGAAAAGCCTCCGGAGCTGGCCGGCGGGGTGGCCGGGCTTTTGAGCAGCCCCTTTCTTGCAAGCGATTTAGAAAAAGCCCAGGGCTGAGAAACTTTGCGAAAGTTGGGCGAACTCCTCCCTGTTGTGCGAGGGCAGAGCGAAGCCGCACGCTACGACCCTCTAAGTTGAGAGCACGCACGGGAGCCGCTGCACCTACGCCTTGTCCTCGCTCCGGGGGGAGATGCGGCAGCCCGAGAAATCCCCTCAGATCTGGTTCAAAATAGGCTGATAGAGAGTCAAGGCGCTGACATACCGCCTTTCTCCCCAGTAAACGCGCACAGAGACGCCCCAGAAACCGAGGGGCTGCTGTTGTTTATGTCCGTCTTAGCGAGGCGGGATGTACGGAGCTGTTCCCAGGGACAGAACAAATACCTGCTAAGAACCGAAGACGCCACAAGTTGTTGCACAGATGAATTGATCCAGTAATCGCTAGGGCTATAACACCCTTATTTATGCTAAAGCATGTGACACAATCTTCAAAATGTGGTAGCTCCAAGTTACCACCTCTTTATTACTTATACAAGCTAATAGGTGAAGTGACTTTTACCTTCTTTACTTGAAGGAGGCACAAAGAAGCAGACAGGTAATTCCACGCTGCTAATTTTTGTGATGTGATGGGTAGGAAAGGGAGAGGTTGAAGTAAAAACTGGGAAGACCGATTATGAAATCTCGGAGTTTAGTTAGTAGTGACCAGCTCAGATCTCATGATTATTTTTTCTTAAACCGCGGTTGCAAATACGTTAGAAAATCTGGCACCTCATCTGCCCGTGCGTGAACCGATTTGTTCTGTCCGAAAGGGTGATTTGATAATAGGCACCTCTTTTTCTGTCACTAATTTGGATTCTCGCCTTAATGTTAGCATTTTTAATCAAGTGTTTAGCTGTTGCATTTCAGGGTGCGGAGAGAGGGAAGTGGTAGCTGTCTCTCCCGCTCCCGCGCTCTGCGGTGCCGGGGAGGATTGCCACTCAGTTCCGAGAGCGGAGCGCTGATTCTTGCCGTCTGCCGCGGTAAAGTTGCGGTAGTGTTACAGTTCCTCTCGGGTGACACTTGCCAGGCTTAAGGCAAAAAAAGTGTCTCGTATACAAAACGGTCAGAATATTTACAGGTAATTGTGACTGTCAAATACTCCGGCGTGTTGACAAAGCGCAGAGATCTTGGAGCGTTTCGTCTTTCGGTGGGTGGGAGGCTGCGGCGGCGTGGGACCCCTGCGAGGGGCAGCGGCGCGGGCTGAGCCCCGGCGCCCGTTCGGCCGAGGGACGGGGCCGCCTCCGGCTCCCAGCGGAACGCTGGCCAGAAGGAAATAATCGTGTCACCCCTCAGGGGCGGTGTGACCGAAAGGCACTTCCCGGGGCAGAAGTGCAGCGGTTCACGGAGCGGAGTAAGCGAGAGCCGCCGTCCCCGCTGGGGACAAACCGCTTGTTAGATGCTAATGTAATCGGAGTGATTCCGTGACGGGGAGCAGACGAGCACTGCGTCTGGTCTGGTTTTGTAATGGGATTTCAAACGGCGGACACCGCTACCCCGTCCCTTTACAAACCTGAAACTTGTCACGGGAGCGCGCTGGCCGCGCTCAGGTCGGCCACCCCTCGCAGAGGGGAGCGGGGTTGGCCGGGGGGCTGCCGGCGCCGCAGGCCGGGGAAAACGCTTGGGCCGGTAGAAGACGCGGCTTTAGGCGGAACCGCGCTCGCTGCGTGACAGCCGTGCGTAGCGCCGTGGGCACCGCTGTGCCTGGGCACGGCGGC
>NW_008795918.1:2192068-2192932 GCF_000699145.1 Aptenodytes forsteri
GGGACGGGGACGGCACCGTCGGAGGCTGTGGAAGCAGGGGGAGGCCAGCCCCGCGGACCCCAGCGGGCAGAAGGCAGGCAGGCTCCGGGCAGTATCCCCAGGTCCCCGCTGCCCCGGCATCTGCCGGGGAGGCATCTACCTCGTTCCGCCGCGCCGGGAAGCCGCGTCCAGGTTGGACGGCGCCGCCTCTGCAGGGCTACCGGGGCTGCCCCGGGCGGCCGGCCACCTTTCGGCCACCCTTGAACCTGCTGGGGGCAAGCGGGCAGCCCCAGACCTGGGGGTGGGGGGTGGTGTCCTTTCGCGGGCCAAATACCAACCCTGGCCCCGAAAGCTCTTTGTAAGTGTTTGTGCATGTAGGCAGGCAAAGTTCTGAGGCCACGGGAAAAGACAATTGGATTGTCTGTAGCAGTAAAAGCGACAGGATTTGGCCTTTTCCTGCCCCGGTGCCCCATGTGTGTCCCCTCTGCAGAGAGCGCCCTTTGCGCTGCTGAGCTCCGTTGCTAACAGTACAGGGCTTGCGAAAACCTAAAACGGCTAAGCGTTACACGGTCAGCCGCCCGCAGCTTTCCAGCGGCGGTGATATCTCCAGGGTCAGGAACAAGTGCGGTTCGTGGCGCGGCCGGGGAGGCTCTGAGCTGCCTGCCATTTGCTGGAGCTGGGCTGTGGGACGTTTGCTGCCCGTGTGTGTGCGTTAGGGTGCGTTTCCTCGATCTGTTCAACGGCTTTTCCAGCCTTTACCGTTCAATAAAACCTCTGTTGTTTATCTTCACTCGACATCCCCTGCACTGCCTGCCCCTTTTCTCTGAGCAGATCCGCAGCCTTCAGTTATTCGCACAGAAAACTATAAATCCCCAGCGCGGTCCC
>NW_008795918.1:2193019-2194341 GCF_000699145.1 Aptenodytes forsteri
GGGCGGGCAGCGGGGACCCGTGCGGTCCCGGCACGGCTCTGCTCCCTGAGCACCGTTTCGCGTGGAAGCAGCCGGCGGGAGCTGCTGCCTTGTGCCGCAGAGCCGTACGCATTTGCTGGTGGTTTAATTTACACGGGCAGTTTGCGTGCAAAGATCAGGCTGTCTGTTAAAAGGCAAAGTTTGGATTTAGGAGGAAAATGGCACCCTGCGCTGCACAGAAGTCAGTCGCTAATGAGCCGCGCCGTCCCGGGGAATGAGCGCGGCGGGGGGGGGGGGGCGCCGGGGTGGCGCCGGTCGCCCCCCGGGGACGGCGCTCGGAAGCGGCTCTGTCCTCCCGGCTCTGCCGAGGTCTCTACTCCCATCTGGTCTCCGCCGGCCGCAGGAACTTGGAGAGAGTCTGGGAGGCGGTGGTGTCCAACGTGGGCGGGTGATGCTGTGCTTCCAGGTCGGAGCCGGGCGGGGGAGAAGAGCTGATACCTTGCTAATTTACGTAAATCGTTGCAATTAAAACGATTCGTGCCTCGGGGTACGAGTCCTCAGCCCTGCACGCTCGGCATGTTCTGCTGAGCTCCGCCGTCTCCCGCCCCCACCCCGCGCAAACACCTTTGGGGTGAAAAGGCAGGCGCCGGGCTGTCTCCTGGGCTGCGGCGGGCGGCTCGCTGCTGCAGCTCCCTCCCGCATTCGTTCATGCCGCAACTCGGGCAGTGCGCGACAGGCGGGACGCTCGTCTCCCCGCGCAGCGCCGCTCGGCGCGGCCACCTCGGGGTGGGGGCGGGGGGCGGCGCCCGGCCCTGGCAACGGGCACTCGCTCGGCGCGGCCACCTCGGGGTGGGAGCGGGGGGCGCCGCCCGGCCCAGGCAAACGGCACTGGAGTGGCCTTGGGTTGCTGCGAAGGAGCAGCCGCAGCTGGTGCTCGGGTGGCGGGACTGATCGCAGTACATGTTAGTCACTTCTTTCTCGGATCTAGGGAACTTCCCTTAATCTCAACGAAGGCGGCGAAACTCTTCCTGCATTTCCAACTATGAGCCGCTAATTTGAAGGAGAAGAGCCTCAGGGCACAGGCGGTTCGGTCTGTGCTCTCTGCTCCTGACAGTTTACAAATCTAAACAGATTTATTTTAGAGAAGCCGTACAAAACCGAAGAGTCTCGCAAGTCTGTTAAGGTGAGGCGTGTCGATGAGCGCGAAATCACACGGAGGAAATCTCTTGCGGCTCGCACTGCAGCGTGTGATTGCGGGAAAACGCTGACCCGCGGCCAGGGGGACAGCCAAGAGCTGGAGACGAGTGTGAGGAACTAGGGGAAGTTGCAGATCGCAGTGGGGA
>NW_008795918.1:2194371-2194781 GCF_000699145.1 Aptenodytes forsteri
CCCCGGCAGCAGCCGGTTCAGCCTCGCACCAGGCACCCCGACGTCCCCTCCGCGCTGAGCCGGCCCGGCCCGGCGGCGAGCCCCGCTCCCTGGGCCCGCCTCGGCCGGGGCTGCGCTGCTTCTGGGCACCGAAATACTGTGTAATAACAGCTCCGGCCGAGGCCTTCCCTTC
The DNA here is from genome assembly GCF_000699145.1 of Aptenodytes forsteri. Classification (NCBI taxonomy): domain Eukaryota; kingdom Metazoa; phylum Chordata; class Aves; order Sphenisciformes; family Spheniscidae; genus Aptenodytes; species Aptenodytes forsteri. The sequence continues at coordinate 2,194,544 of NW_008795918.1, forward strand.
CCTGCATACGGCTGGCTGTAGAGATTTCCTCTCTATAGTCCGCAGCTTCTTCTCCATATAACTAACGTTAGCGGCAAAAGACGTATAAATAAAGTCTTTGAGGGGAAGGGTGAAGGCGAGGGTAGGGTCTGCAGAGATACTGCCGTCCCGAAACCGTTTAGTCGGAGTTCGGACGCCGTAAAGACGATTTTGGTTCTGTTTTTTTCTGTTTCAATTGGCGCAGTAAGAAGGAGCCGCG
>NW_008795918.1:2196810-2198021 GCF_000699145.1 Aptenodytes forsteri
GCGCGGGGGGGGGGGGGGGGAAGCATTTGTAATCTGAAACAGAAAGAAAAGGCTTTTATTGAGAAAAATATGTAAAAGAAAAATAAGCATCGTGTATCATAAAATCTGTCTAAATTAAATGATGTTTACAAAACAGAAGTTACCAACCAGCAAAATTTATGCACTCGGTTCGGTTTCCCGTCATTTTTACTAACAAGCCCCTTTGCTTCCGCGTCGAAATTTTCAAAAGATTACCGCTTCAGATTTCAAAGTTAAAAGAGTATTTTCTGTAAACATTCGGTTTATAAATACAGGAATAAACACGTATTTGGCGATCCTGATATTCGAGTGAACGCGCAAATGAGAAACCAGCTGCCGGTGGGGAAAAAACTGAACGCGAGAGAAAGGTGCAGGGGATTAATTGCAAATAAAGCAATCGCTACATATATATTTAAATGTATTTGATTGTATGCATTATTCAAATGCCCTTCTGACTAGTTTAATAATTTAGAATCGATAGTTTTCCTAAAAACTTTATAAAATATTTACACTTGATAAAATATTAATCGATTAACAAGCCAGTCGTACTCTTATAGGAGCTTTACTAAAGTCCTGTAACCGCGCTGTCGCCACACGTCTCCGCTGTTAAGGAAAGGATCGCTGACAAAATGTAAATGAAGATCTTCAGACGGTGGTGTTTATAAAATAGCTCATTAATGGGCTTGGATTGAATCTCTCCATCCATCCACATCATCAGATATAATAATAGTAACGAATCAGACAGGGAAGATCCTGGCTAAACCATTGGCATTTTTTTTTCCAGAAGTACCGAAGTCCTAAATCACCAATTCTTCTAACTTTCTGGCCATTGATCCGCGGAAATTCGTAGTTCAACATCAAAGGTAAGAACAAAACATTATTCAATTATTCGATAGCTGGTGGAAAATGTTAACTTCCGTGTAAGAGCTGCTGCTGAGCTTTATCAGATTTAGGGAAAAAAAGGGAGAAAAGTTAAATCGGGTTATTTAAAAAGAAAAACGAGAGTTCTCCAAACTTTGAGGCTCCCTTCTGAAAGGAGCGGCAGGAGCCCCGGCCGGCGGCAGCCGCTGCGCTCTCTCCTCCTCCGCAGCCTGCGCGTTCCCGGCAAAAAAAGGGGCAAGGCGGGCACCGAGTCCAGACTTGGGCGGCGGGTCCCCCTGCCCCTTGGGGAGAGACACGAGTCCTTAGTCCTT
>NW_008795918.1:2202549-2243577 GCF_000699145.1 Aptenodytes forsteri
CGGCGTGCCTGGGCAGCGCCAACAAAAGGGGCATCGCCTCCAGGTTAGGTACAAGCAGCCTGGCTGCGTTCACGGATGCGGGTGACATGAATTAGGTGTGCTACACCCACCGTCGCAGCTCTGAGAATGGGGTCTCCAGGGTGGAAAAAATGGCAGCGTTTATGTTTGCATTTAGGGATTTTTTTTTTCTTTCTGTAAATAGCATTTTGTAGCAGTTGTTGTAATAGAGGACAGGGCAAAACGCGTGCAAGGCTCAGCTCTTTCAGCAAAATTATTGAGCCTTAGTTTTGCAGCGTTCCTTCAGTTCTCTAGAATACTTTAACTTTCATACTTAGTTTGCTATCTAGTTGCTGGGCAATTTTGTGTTTAGAGCATGTTTAAGTGACACGCGTGGTTGCTTTTTTTTTTCCTTTTCTTGCAAGCAGCTAAACTTTCCAGTCGCTTCTGCTAAATGCCCTCTTTTTTTCTTCTTAACTCTGATGCTGTCGCGTTTAACGCAGTGCAGCCTCGTGTTAGGAAAAATATATTTAAAAATTTCGAAATTAGCCTGATGTTGCAAGCAAAATAATGCAGGGCAGGCCACAAATAACTTTACCTTTTTTAAAAAAAAAAATCTGTATTTGCGTTTGAAAATGTGCAGAATGGTAACACGAATGTAGTTGTTTGTACACAAAGAGTTTGTGTAAATGACATTTCAAGAGATACTTTGATACGGTCATCACATGACTCTCTATTACGTGAGGTTTATTTAGCGATTTTACCATTAGATGCTTGGTTTAGACCTCTTTGGCTCAATAGGCTTCCTAATTGCTGAAGTTTGCTAAGGGGCTGCAGACTTTATTTTATTTTAAAAACGTAGGATTCATTTATATACCTAATGAAGGGTAAGAGATCTCACCAGTTTTTTATGTTTCTTGGATGACTATATGTCTGCTTTTTAAACCTCTTCTCTGTGTTCTTCTAATGTACGTCAAAAGGAGAAACAGCTTTGCAGTGAAAGACTTGTAGTACTGTACCACTTACAAATTGGTGGAGAAATAATTTGTTGAATAATTTCAAAAATGAACTAGTTAATCATATAAAAAGTAATATACGTAGTTTTGGATGCCTTTCTCGAGACTGAGGCATATAGCTGCTTGATTTTAAAGAGAATGTTAGAACTGGAGCTAAAATCTTTTTCCTTGGGGCATTTGTAGAAATATACTTTAAAGGAATGCTTTTAAATGTTTTGGAATATGTATGTTGCTTTCTAATTGCAGCTGTGTTAGCCAAGAGAAATCCACCGGCTTTTATAGTTACATCGGTGGCTCAGCTTGAATCTGGCCTGTTAAGTTATGGAAGATTTCTTCCACTTGAGACAAAGACTCTCATTTCTGAAAGCAAACTTTTAAGAGCCTACATTTTCATTCATTACTCTTCAGCTCATTTATGAAGTTGGTGTAGACTGGAGTGTAAAAGTGTGGGGGAATAGGAAATGCCGGAGTAATTTTTTTTTTTTTCTTTTCCTTAGCTGGTGTTCTTTAAGCAGTCTCAATCTCTTTGGTTTTAGGCTATTCATAATAAAGTTTATTCATTACTCCTTATTGATACTGAAAGCAAGAAGAAAATTATTCTTGTCTGAATACTTACCTAGGTTCTATAATACTCAATACTAAATTAGTTAAGGCAGATTTTTTTAATAAGATAATGGTGCTGTTTAAAATTGATTTCAATTTTTTTTCCTCCTGGAAATGCTCTCAAGATAAATCAGCATAGCTAATTTCCAGATATTTTTTCCTCTGCTCTTTTTCAAGTTTGATCTTTAAGAACCTGTGTGACCAAGTGATCTTTTTCTGAATGCAGATCGCACCGTTTCGGGCATTTCTGGAAGTCTGTATCTTTGCAGTGATCGCTGCAGTGTTAGTAATTTTTTCACTTGAGCTGCAAAATGCAGCAGTAGACGTTCGTGGAGAGGCTTACTTTTAACATACTGGCAAATTAGTATAAAAATTCTCTTCAAATAAATATTAATAAAGGCTCTTTTAGTATTGTTCCTAGTGTTTGATAAAAAGGAAACTATTGAAAGTCATAGTGAAATGACATGTAAGGCTTCAGTTGTCAGTCCTTCAGTTTATTCTCATTTTTCAAGATTTAAAAGGCACTAATATTTATTGAATGTGAACTTCATTCGGGAAAAAAATTTGAAATACCGTACTGGAAACTAGAGACCATTTTAGTTTTGATTTTATTTTATTTTTTTCATTCTATAAAGTGTATCTAAAGGTTTTGAAAGCAAAGAGAGATGCTAGCAATTCTTTTTTTCATCACATTTTGGGCCTTAGATATGTAAATGCTGAAATTCCTTCCTACTTGTCAGGTGGCTTTTTGCTGTAATAATACCTGTTTCTGAACTTAATCCCTGCGAACAGAGCAATAAGCTCTCAACTAACTGGTGCTATGATGAGGCTGATGACCTTTGGTAACAAGTTTCATAATCGTGGTGTTTGCTACAATTATTTTTCCAGTGACTTCCCTGAGAAATAGAGAAATATTATAGTGCTGTAGGTATTTTTAGCTTTCTCTCTAGATTTATGAGTGAAAAAGTGTTTTAAACTAAGCTTTTGTAGTGCAGACAGAAAATCAGTTGTTCTCATGCTAAATTTTGCCTTATTTATGACTCTCCTTTTTTTTATTCCTAACCTGAATGTACTTAATTCAAAGGGCCACTACAGCAGCTGTAATAAACTAGTGAAGGTCACTAAAAAGATAAACGGGGTCTTAAAGGTTGTGTTTAATAGGGGATTTAAAAGTTTTGGTACTGTTTACAATGTTGTTAGCATCTGTCCAATGTGTTAGAGTCCAATTTTGGTTTGCCTGACTAACCCGGTGCTTTCTAAAATGTTTCAGCAGTTATCTATCCAGTCTGTTTTAAAACCTGTATATAATAAAGCACAAGTGCTCAGATGTTCAGGAGAGGCAGGTTTTACAAAGGTCCCTGGGAAAAAAAGGCTAATATCGCTTTAAAAAACATATGAAGCCTGGGAGAGAGTTTAGAGCAAGCAAGAGCACTATGGTGTTGACAGCTTTATATCCCTGTTGGGTAACATTCACTTACTAGAATTGGCGTCTCCTCTCAGTTAGTAATTCACTCCATAAGGATTAAAAAAAAAGGGATGATTAATGGCTAGGAAACTTATATTTACAAAATTGTTGATTGCAATTCATGAACCTGTTTGTGTATGAGTGGATGTGCGTGTATATATCTATGTATGTGTTGATTTTGAGGAGCGTAGAAAATAAGCATCCAAAGCCTCTGAATGCAACTTAAAATGCCAGTATGCAGAATGAGCTGTTTTGAAGTTTGGTTTTGCTGAAATAGAAACATAGAACCAAAATATAGCCAAGACATCTTTAAATTTGGAGCAGGAAATGATTGCAAAAAATTTGCTGGTTAGATTGGTTTGACGCAGTCTGATAGTAATACATTCTTATTCATTTAACTGTTAAAATGTGTGATTTAATTTACAGAATATTAATGGAGGAGAAAACTTTCAGACAATTCAAATTAAATTGTATGATTGGGATGTTAATCTGTAGCTGTGGTTACCGTGCTAAATTTGGAGCAGGAAATGATTGCAAAAAATTTGCTGGTTAGATTGGTTTGACGCAGTCTGATAGTAATACATTCTTATTCATTTAACTGTTAAAATGTGTGATTTAATTTACAGAATATTAATGGAGGAGAAAACTTTCAGACAATTCAAATTAAATTGTATGATTGGGATGTTAATCTGTAGCTGTGGTTACCGTGCTTGTACAAAGTTGGATGTACCAGAAATGTGGATGCAGTGACTCTCTGGAGCGCTGCTGCTAATTGCTGTAAGCCCCGCAAAGTTCTGGTGTATCACGGTCTTGTCTGCTTAGGTGTAGTTAGAAGTCTGTTTTAATACACCTCTGGGGCGACAGAAATGCCGACCGAGCATGGCTAAAGAGCTGTTTGTCAAAATCCATTCTAAATATTTCTGCAAAAATGTCATAGGGTTTGTGCTACCTTTTTTATCTTTTACAAGGATTTAAAGTACTTTACTGGAGAGAAAATCCACTTCTGCGCAGACGGAAGAGTACAGCTTGATCAAATTTGCTCCTCTGTTGTAAACGGTTAGTTAACATTAAACTCTAAATGGCATCCTGAACGGAGTAAGGAAGCATGTTTCACTTGTCCTTACGAATTGAGCAAAGTGAAAGGTTAAGTTTTAGATAGTCTTCCTGCCTAGATCCCGGATGAAGAATATCTGCTGCCTGAAAGAAGTACGTAGCTATTTGGAAGAATTAAACGCATCGGGATACAGAAGCATGAAAGCCGCAAATCCTTGTTAGTTCGGGAACCAGCAGTATGTGAATATATTTTATGTTTTATCTGTTGCAGAATAGTTGGAAAATGTTGCCCTGTACTTTGATATAATTCATTAGGGATTATAAGGAAATGTAAATTCTTGGATTTTATGCGTTTCTGGTACCTAATGAGGAAGAGGCCTCTAATTTAACAGGAACAGTAAGAAAAGCAAGCCAGTGATTTCTTTTTCATGACCGACGGTTAAAAATGAGTTACTGGTCTTTTTGCCGATTTCCACCCCCCACCCTGCTTTTCCAATCAGATTATGTCATGTAAATAGAATAAACAGAGCAGTCACTCCTGGAGGGTCATGTAGTGTATCAGCTGGATTTTTGCTGAGGTAGAAAAATAGTCTCTATGTGTTTTCAGTACTTGGTCTGTTATTAAAATAAAGACACAGTTGGTTAAAATGTACGTGCAATTGAACATACGCATTAAACAGAATATAGGGTATCCACCCATTCGGTGACCTAGGCATAATTTGATGTTTAGAATAATTTTGGAACTCTAAGTTGCATCTGCAGAAAGCCACCGACAATTTTGAATTCAAGATTTAAGATTAGCTGTAGTAAGATTTTATTTTTTCCCGGAACAGTTCCTAAGTGTTTCGAGTCATCTCTCGAATGAGAGACACTTCCTCCCCACCCCATACCCATGGCCACGTTAGTTAACTAGATGCTATTATTCTCATCATGAACCAAAGGAAAGAAAAAGAAACCAGCATCTTTGAAAAAGTCAGTGTTAATTCTTCCCCTGGCCCCCGTTATAAATTGGGTCCTGCCTTTTCTTAGTTTCATTGGGATAGAACAGAGCAGATTTACTGTCAGTTATTTATAGGGCGTTTGTTTGAAAACTCCTGTTAAGGTGATTCTGTCAGTGAGTCCTCAGAATCGGTTTTATGCCTGAAGAAGATGGCAAAATCATATTGAAAACTATAAAGATGCCAGTGAGGAAACGTATTTTCAAGAAATTAAACAGCAACATAGTTCTTACTCAAAATTTAGATGAAGAATTCGGACATCGAAGGAAGAAAAAGGTGTTAAACTTTTATTGTTATGAATAAACACTTAAAGGTGAGGTTTAAAGATTCCTTTCCTTTCCTAAATACTTCCTTTTTGGGAGTCTTTATATTCTATTTAAATTATTTTACTGTACTGAATATTTTATCTAGATCAAAAAGTAGAAAAAAACTGGCACAATGTAATTGTAATCGTGTCGTCATTTCAACAGACAGCTATGTCATATTTAAAATTTTTTGTTTGTAGCACAGACTTTCAGATGGTATCAGTTACTTTAAAATACATTTAAAAGTATTGGAGTTTAATACTCTTCATGGAGATGCTAGTCTGGATATTTATTTTTGCAGTTACTTTCCATTATTGCTGTTCTTAAAGCTGTCTGTGTGGAATGGGGAGGAAAAGGGCCACAATGGTGACTTGGAGCTTAAGTAAAATACTTGGACCAGTAAGATTTTTGTCACTCGCATTGACACAGAAGATGGTAATACAATATGGCATCTATGATGTTGTAAAATGAAGACGGTTTTACTGCAGTCATGTATTTATGTTCGCTAACAGCTGCGTGACCTGTTTAGGAAAATTCTTATTTTTGTGATTGAGCAGTGCCCAACCTGCTTTTAAATCTTATTTTTAAACTTTTCAAAATAACTGAAAATCTGTAAGACTTAGGAAGATTTTATTTCGAATCCCAAATTGCAAGGCATAGATAAGTTAGGCCTTTAATTACCATCCCTCATCATAATTTAGTTAAATTAGTAACTGCTGCTGTGTTTCAGGATTAAAGGCCCAGTTTTTCAAGGTATGAAGTATTCCCAAGTCCCTTTGAATTGATACGATGGGGGTTTGTTCAAGATAACCTGTGCCTGATTCAGACTCTGTAACTACCGAACAAGCATGCTCTCCTTGTGAAGCTCGAAGTGGTTTTGAAACCAGCCTGCTGTGTTGAGCGAGGAACCAATGCCCTTTCTAGCTTTGAAAAAATTGTCTTGTGGTAATTGGTTCCTACTGTACGAAATGTCCTGGGTCAGATGCGTTGGTCCCCATGATGACATGTGTCATTAACGCAGATGTAAGAAATAGTCACAGCAGACAAAAGGCAGCTGAGTATTTGATGGCTTTGGAGAAATGTTTTCTAGCCTCTAGCCATACTAAAAAAAAATTGCCCTCCAACAAGCTTTGTACTTGTTGCAGAATGCTCATCAGCGACATCTCTGCTGTGGGGTTACATACAAATGAGTTGATTAGTGGTGCGAAAGACAGAAAATACGCTTTGCCGTTTAATTTGGGGGGAATTGTTAGCCCCTCTAGATGAGGTTCTTGTGGCCAGTCACAAAGTGTTGACTGCTTTAATGTGTGATATGTTCTCAGCCAGCAAGTCATGTTGTCCATATTGTTGCAGTTGTATAGTTAGGAATTTTTTTTTTCCAGAGTTCCTGCGCTTTGTACAAAAGCATGTATTGCAGCTGTTGTGTGTACTTCGTCCCTGTCTTCATTTGCATTGATCCAAATATTAGTAAGGGAAAAATACTTCATTTCATATTTCCAATTTTATTTCCTTTATTTTAAAGAACTGTTAAAAACCCATAAACTAGTATTTAAAGTTGTTTTTTCTTTTTAAATACCTGTACTAGCTCTGCTGGTATCCCCTGAAGATTTACAAATATATCAAGATGTCAGCATTTGTCTGTTAACAATTTAAGGCTGCTGACACTGTGAAACCCTTATAGACAATGTTTGAAAGGTTTTTGTTCTGTTTTTTTTCCCTTAAAAAAAGTGTAATTCTTACTCTGATTTTTAAAGGTGTGAACATTGCTAATATCTGAGGACTTACGTAAAACCTCCTTCCAGGAGGTATTTCTACTTGGAATAAGGCTACACAAATAATTTACAGGATTGCTTAAAAGACTGAGTATGAGCCCTGCATTGCTAGTATCCTAAGCCGGATGCTAGGGCAGAGATCTCGTGTCTGAACTCAAGATATATTTTAAATTTCCTGGCAAATGCTGAATGATTATTGGTGTTGCACGAAGCGATGTTAGGAAAAAGAGAGGGTTGTCATTATTTGTGTGAAGGGAACAAAAAGAACTTGAAGAAAAGAGACAGGTAGGTCTAGATAAAAGTTTAAGCATATGACTTGTTTTCTAAATAGAAAATTACCTGGCTAATAGTAAAAATTGTCAGTCGTTTTTCTCTAACTGATGTCCTGGTGTCAGACGACCTGCAATATTAAACAGTCTGAGCACAACTGTACCTTGTTAGTAGCAATGTCAGCAAGGTAAAAAAGCTCAGAAAAAGATTAATAAAAATAACCTGTCAGACTGTATTTTATATGAAGCTGAGGCATCTCTTGAGATAACCATACACCCACTGCATTTTCAGAGTGCAGTAGAAATGTCTCCCACTTAAATATGCTCCCTCCTTATTTGTTCCCCAAAGACACACGCTGAGCTGAAAAGACACTCTATTGACAGTAAACCTTTTCAAAAGTACTGAATCTGGCAAGAAATGTCGGGAGGGGAGTTTCTTTTATCAAAAACCATGATCTGTATCTCTGCATACAGCCACAAGGTTACTTTCTCTCTCTCTCTCTCTCAGATGTTCTATTTGTATTTGTATAATGTTGAGAAGTGGCTGGATTAGTCTGTCTTTACTTGTGTATCGCCGAGACTTCACTCTCTAGAAGCTGCTGACTTTGTCTGCATTCGGACGGAAACTTCAGATAAGTGAGGAAACTCGCATGGAAGTATTTACCATCATGGTAATCTAACTCACAGAGAGTGTTTTGTCATAAATTTAGCTGACAGGCATATATTGGAAATGAAGCACGTCATTTTCAAAACTATAACCAGACTATTTTTCAAGAGTAATATAAATTCATATTTTGAGCATATTTTGGTTTATATGCATTTCCATTATTTATATATTAAAATTAGATATGCACAATTTCCAGCCTTATTATTTTGAATGGTTATTAAGAAATGTAGTTATAAATTATGAGTTACACAATACTTCGGAGTAAAAGGTGATTTTCATAATGTCTTTTCCCAACTTACAAATAACTTTTTTGCCATAATACAAACATGCTAGCAGAGCAACATGATAGATGTCTCTTTAAGTATCGTAGTAAAAGAAAATGACTTGTATTCTGAGGCTGTGGGTAGTTTATGTTGTTTTGGACCCATTTCCCAAGCAGTGATCGAAAACAGATTACAATAACAATTATACAGTCAGAAGATGCAATATCCATTTCTGTTTTAATTGAGTGAAAGAATAATAAAAACATCATTAAGAAAAATGAGGTGGACCTGTCATACACTCTACCAATTTTTAGACTTGGAGAAAATGCAGAGTAACAGAAGTGTGGGGGGTTTTTTATTTTTCCCTTTTTTTTTAAGTCATGTTTGTTGCTCATGCTAGAAGTCTGGATGGTAGACTTCATATGGGCTGCTATGAGCAAGTACGCAGTAAGTACGCGTACTGCTTGACAGTAAAGCTCAAGTTAGGCATCATCTGAGTGTCTGGGTTTGGCTTAATTATGAATGTAATGTTTCTGTCATTGGTTTGAGCCTTCCTGATTATATTAATACGATCACAGTGTCATACTGACCTACCAAATAGATGAGCTCAGAGAATGCCATGGACAGGTAGAAAGCAGTAAAAAAGACTCCTTTGTCCTTCAAAATAAAAAGCTGTGCTACTTTATGGTTTTTTCCCATGTTTTTTGCCTTTCCAAATCTGTGGACATGTATGCCAGTAAGAGTACTCGGTTTCCTAAGCCATTACTACCTGGGACTGAATCTTCTGTGACCCTTCAGCTACCTCACCATCTCAGTCTTCTGATTAAAAACCCGTAGACAGAAAGGCCCCGTGCTGGGTGTATACTGTGTTCCTCTTGAAAAGGGACCTAACTGTAGTCAAAGGTCAAGAGGCTGAGGGAGCTTGGCTCTCCGTTTTCGCTGAAGCTGAGTCGTAGAGCTGTAAGCAGACGTGTCCTTTCTGCCGTACCACGCGTGGAAAGAGAGATCCTCTCTACGGTAGCCTTGGCTCAAGTCATGTACCATACAGCTTTATAAATCAACATTTGGAATGGCATCCGGAAGTGAACCAGGAGCCAGTTCAGCCTTTGGAGAGCAGATGTAATCTGCTTTCTTTGGCTAACACCTCTAAGCGAGCACATGCATTTGCACTAGCAGAAGTATCTGATTCTGCAGTGTAGCTCTGTGTACGTAATGTTGTAGCAATTCAGCCTGTTGAGCCCCAAAAGCATGGATTGCTGACTCTTAACAAGTGAATCCACGCACAGTAGGTCAGCCTGTAGGAAGGTCCTTTCCATTCTCTCCCCAAAATATCACTGACTGGCTGAACAAAGTAAGTGGACTGTGCATACCTGAGAAAGAGGATGTACCTGTTAACTCTTGTTCCTCGACCTCATGACTTGTTTGATAAAGATGTGGTAGTTATTAAAAACTCCTAGATTAATGTGACCTGCTGGCTGATAAAAGTAAATGTTCCTAAAAGAAGAATGTTCAAATGGATAGTTGTCAAATGTATGATCTCGTCTTTGTGAAAATGTGGAGTGCTTCCCCCGCAGCTCTTGGTCTTCTGTCCTTGGAAAAGAAGGAATACGAGAGAATGCCACTCAGAACTTGCTCTCTTTCTGCAGGGGCGTGGGGTGTGGAAGGTTGGAGTTGTAAGTAAAGGCCAAGCCCCAGATGCCGGTTCCTGACCCATAATGGGCCGTGGGTGCAGGGCTGTCTGAAGCCTCTGCATATTGACTGGTGGAAAGGGAGACAGAGGGGGAAGTTAGCTGCTTTCTAGGGGATGGAATGACGCAGCGGCTCCTACTCTTTCTTGGTTGTGGTTCTCTCCTCCATTCATTTTCCTGCTGAAGATCTGATGAAGATTTCTGTGGTCTCCTTATACCAGAAAAATACCATCTAGTAATGATGTTGCCGTAGCAGTAGCTGAACCCTTGCTGAAAGTGTAGCAGGATGAAGAGCTCCATCAGTAACGATTGAGTTTGATGACATTTGTTCTGAGGCAGTGTTTAATATGGCTTGTCCTCTTGTGTGCTTACTTGTCACTTTTGCCCATAACCAGTTCTGCCATATCTGTTGACATTGTCACTTAGAAATGAGGTTTTCTAGCGCTGCTGGTATCTAAAAGACATGAGGGAAGGAGGCAACGATTACAACAATTACAGATCCATTCCGCTTGTCTTACAGCTGGAGCCTGCAGTTGGGCTTGAAGACAGAGATGTAGGTGCAGTAGTTATGTTAGACTCTCCATCAGCTATTTATCTGGTAACATGAAGGAGGGGTGATATGATTTCTTCTTTTTCTTGCCAGAGGGTGTTCACAGAGGAATGGACATGAAGGAGAAAAGAGCTTGCTGGTGGATCCCGGTGGAGATCCCAAAACAGGCCCGAGTGTGGTACACAGCTCATCTCCAGAAATAAAACCTCAAACCAGCTATGAAAGCTTTTCTGTTACATTCCAGGGGACTTATCCCAGTACCAGGAGACTAGTTACTAGAACCTTCATTAAAATGCTTTTGCTAGAAGATGGTTTTTTGCTTTAAAAATTACATAATATGGTGGCATCTGCTAGCACCACCGAAGTTAAAGGCTTATTAGTGGTTCCAGTTTTCAGGGTTTAAAAATGTTGGTCATTAAAATTAATTCTAGGTGGAACTTGGCATAGAGAGTCTTAGCCCCTTAGGCGAGTTTTGTTACGTAGTTGAGACAAAAACAACAGAAAGCAGTCCCCCAAACCAAAACCCCCTCCCGAACCCTAAACTTGTTTTTAAGTTACAGAAACCAAAACCTAAAACTTATAGGAAATTAATGGCTTAAGATGATTTTTTAAAAAAACGCCAGTTTAATTTAAAAGCGTTTCCTTCACTGGTTTTGAGTGAAATGAGTATATTTTCCATTAGTTCATATTATAAAGTACTGCTGTGGGGTATTTTTTCTTCTTTTTTAACTGGGAAACAAGTTGAAACAACTGAGCTATTTAGGAAAAATGTAGCTATAGCGTCTTCACCTTTGCCTTTCGATGTGAATGGTTGGACTTGATGATCTTAGGGGTCTTTTCCAACCTAAATGATTCTATGATTCTATTCTATGAATTGGAAAGCCTGCATGTGGTTCTGGCTGAATGCGTGGCGCTGGAACTGCCACAGACGTTCCTGCACGTCGCGGGGGGGCTGGCTGGCAGGGGAAGCTGAGCTTTCCGCTAGAACAACAGGGACAGCTGTTTGTGCCGCCTTCTGACTCAGGCTCCCTTAAAACCGTATTTTGAGGTCTGGGTTATCATCGCTCTCACTTTTCACTCATTGAGGTGGAGAGCTGGAAGTGCTTTCTTCTCCCTTTTAATTGCTTCTGCCTCCTGGCTGCCCGGTGCGCGGCTGTGCCTGGGCTAACCGGGTGGCACAAAGCCGCCGTGGCTGCTCCCTTTCTTGCCCTTCGAACCCAGCCAGTGTGACAGATTCGAAGCTTGGGTTGAGTTAGTGCAACTAGTTTAGCAAAGGGGGTTAGTTACCAGAAGCAGCTGATCCAGTTTGACTAACAAAAGGCCTCATCTCCCGAGAGTAACAGTTCTGTCCCAGACACGCAGCAGGAGAGGCTGCGCTAGAAGTAAATACTTCGTATCCCTCTCTCTTTCTCATTTCTTGTTCGTCTCAGCATATGCTCTGAATACGGCTTTTCTTTCATACTGTTTTTTTGAGAAACTCAAGTATTATCAAATCAAGTTACGAGTTTCATAATATGTTTCTGTGGTGGGATAGTGGCCTGGAATATTTCGTGTTAAACAGTAAAGCTGTTATTTCAGCTAGGAGAAGGATTCTTTGGCTAGTTAAGCTGTCAGAAGCAGGGGACATCTGCAGAGACGTTAGTGACTTCTTTGTAAGATTTCCTGAGATCTGGGATAGTTGTGATGGTTGGGAGACTGAAGCCACAGAAAGGACTGGAAGCTGAAGAAGGATGTAAATAATATCTTGTGGTTTGCATTCACCATTGGCTAAAATATAATATGTAGAAATGCATTTCCTGCCTACAGATTTACTGAATATGTAAAGCCAGAAAAAATAACTGAGGAGGAGGAGAAAGATATTGTCCTTAGTTTTACTTCCTCTGGCCTTCCTAAGAAGAAAAATTCTACAATGTAATGTTATTTAACATGATTTTGTTTCTTTGGCAAACGTTGTATTAAAATCATCTGTGGAATGAGCTCTTCTTTACCAAATTGCATCCTGGAACAAATTATTTGCAACGGGCTTATAAACCCATGAAGAGTAGGAGTTTAACAGCATCGCATTACTGGTTATATGCAAAATCAGATACCTCACGTTTTGTCTAGAACACATTGGAGAGCAGAGGATTAGCAGAAAGTAAGGTCCTTGTTTTTAAACAAAACCTTTTGCTGTAATGAGGTGCTTGACGCTTTTGTTTTGCACAGGATTGTACAGTTGCAAAGATCCTGATACGGTCTCCTGTATTTGACATAGAGATTTCCCACTGGCCGCCTGTCAGTGTGCACACACAGCTTTCTTCACGTGGTTCCGAGTGGTTAGTGACAAACAACTGCAAAGTCATTCCTCCAGTCCCCATTAAAAAAGATTTACGGTGGAAGAATTCTCGGCCTCATAATGAGACTGTTGTAAGCTGGTGCTTGATACGTAAAAGGCTGAAACGCAGTCCATTTACCCAAACCAAACATTTATTGTAAATAAGTTAAGTGCCAACAGCTTATATTCTGTCCAATTTAATTATATTTATAATTTATGGGGTAGCTTGAAAGTGAGCCTTAATGGACATGACTAACCCTTGCTGAAATGTGTGAGCTCTGTCTCTTCTACCTCATCACTGAATTGCACAGGCACAGGGTGAACCTGGGATCTGCTTCAAGCCTGATCCTTCTTGAGTGTGAATAGTCACGTACGTGTGGCACTGTGGAAATGGTACGGTTGTGCCTGTTCAGCCTGTCATTGCGAATCCTGTATCTGCAGCCCTCAGCTGGACTCTGCAGGATTTTCTAGGGAAGATCTCACATCACCACCAGCTACAGCTACACTGTGATTTAAACAAGAGTGGTGTTGAGATCAGAACAAAAAAATGTTTTTTTCAAATACTATTTGGTGTCCTTCCTTAGAAAAAAACGTTTTGGGATGCAGTTGGTCTTTTCTCATTATGAATTTATCTTCTCTCATTATATGTGATCTTAAAGGTCTTTTCCAATTGAAATGATTCTGTGATTCTATGTTTGTTCAGCTAGTCGAGTCTTGAATAGAAACCTCCTGATTATTAGCATACGCACTAGGTTTTCATTTCCGATCACTTCAGGATTTGCAGTTTACACCGTTTTGAAGAAGTGGCACGCTGAAGCTTTGAAGCGTCACTTTTTTTTTTGGCGTTCTTTTTTTTTTCCCTTGGTGGTGGTGTTAAGTTTTTCAGAATAGAAATTATGGATTTATGTTGCACTAGGATGTAGAATGGCCGTCTTTGGTGCAGAAATTCAGGTATTTCTGAATAACTGAAAGCTGTCAAACTTAATTGGTTTCTGCCTTTTCAATTAGAGCTGCAGGATGTGAGGAGAACTGGCAAACCTCTCCTGTGCCGCATGGGTGCTGATTTCTGCCTTTTAAAACAGTTTTCTCAATTTAGGTTCATTTTTCAAATTTGTTTAAAAGAAAGGGCACGCTGAAGTGAAGCGTCACTTTTTTTTTGGCGTTCTTTTTTTTCCCTTGGTGGTGGTGTTAAGTTTTTCAGAATAGAAATTATGGATTTATGTTGCACTAGGATGTAGAATGGCCGTCTTTGGTGCAGAAATTCAGGTATTTCTGAATAACTGAAAGCTGTCAAACTTAATTGGTTTCTGCCTTTTCAATTAGAGCTGCAGGATGTGAGGAGAACTGGCAAACCTCTCCTGTGCCGCATGGGTGCTGATTTCTGCCTTTTAAAACAGTTTTCTCAATTTAGGTTCATTTTTCAAATTTGTTTAAAAGAAAGGGAAAGAGAATTGAATACCAAATCAGTATACGTAAGGTCAGCTCTATTGCAGCACAAAGAGAAATAAAGAAATGGACTGCTTTCCCGTCACTGCCTTTGCTGGATAAAGGGCTCTCGCCTAAAGACAAAACAGAGGCAGATTAGGTTTAGGAAATGTTTGTGGTTTGATTGCTTCCTGTGGTTATTGCCAGTTGTGGAAGCATGCTTTATTGTTAAATATATGGAATCTTTATCTAGATAATTTCCTCAAGACGACCCATGCTTTGCTAATGGAGCTTCCTAGCCTCTCTCGCAGGGTAAGGCTCTCATCTTAGAAGTCCCACTGAAGTTGCTCGTAATTCAGTGTTTTGAGGTATGCGTGGGAATAAACATTTGTGGATTCTGCTCTCGCTGTTACCTAGATTTCTTTTTTTTTTTTCTTTTCTCTGTATTGGAAAGACTAGCTTCGAGAATGACCCATGTTACAGTCCCTGCTAGGGAAAATGTTTTCTGCATACAGTAATGAAGAGTTTTCAGTAGTTTATGAATTTTCAAATAAATGTCCTGGTTTATGAACTCCCAACCATAAAAATTTGCTTTGTCTTTGAGGGAGATTACTCTGCGTGTGTGTCTGTGTTCTGTTTAAAAAAAAACAACAACCAATAAACAAAACCTAAAAAACCAAAGCACAACAGCAACAACAAAAACTTTATTTTCCACTTTCTTCATTTGATAAAAATCTCTCAACTGTAGAATGATTTCCTTTGGGTTTGACACCACCATTTGATCTCAGTTTTTAATAATTTTGGTGGGTTTTACTCCCAGAAGAAAACATGCTTGTGCTGTGAAGTATTCCCACTAGAAATCTGGGAAGTCTTAAAACCTCATGTTACTCAGGGCTAAGAACTGGCTTCTTTATTAATTCCCTACTAGACAACCCCTGTACAGTAAATCTTTCCATAACACCGTGCTGTTGAAATTAATCAAGCTGATGTTTGGAAATTGTTCAAATTAGATTAAATTAAATAACACCTAGACGGGGCTCAAAACTTGTGCTGATGGAAACAGATTTTAATCTAAAAAGACATGAATTTTATTGGTGCCTCTTCTTATTGGTCGATCTTCATATTATACTTATTAGAACACGCAAGTGCTGCTCCCTGTTTAACGGCTGGAGAGGTGGGTGGCTGAAATAGTTTAACCTCCTCCGCAGCTTTCTGTATCCTTTTCTTTTTTGCTTTAGGTGCCAAGCCTATGATGGTTATGTGGAAGTGGACAATGCATAGAAGTTCAGTGCTGATAGTATTACATTTATTACTTGCTTTAAAGCATGCACTGGACAAAGTATCATTTGCAGATGAACAAAAGAAACAGTGCAGGACTTCTTAATATCTGCTCTGTCTTGTCCTTCTAGTTGGTCATTAGAAATTTACAGCTTTTACTTGCAAATCTTACAGCTGAAAATGTTTTCCAGGGAGCTGCACGACTGCAGTTTGGTAATACTTTTAGCTGGCTTCAAGTTTTTTATAAAAACGAATGTTTTATGCAGCAGAGCGTCCAGAGTTTTCACTTCATGAATGGAATACCTGTTTCTCCTTCCTTCGTTTTTAAGAATGGATTGCTCCCCTGTGAAATAAAACTATAGATTGAAATGGGCAAGGAGGAGAAAATGTGCATTTGGACACAGGTCTCTTTGATACATATTTAATGTTGTCTTAATTTCTCTGCCCCTTAGAAGAGTCTCAGCAAAAAAAGCAACTGTTTACAAAGTCTTCTCTCTACATTGCAGCTTTTCCATGAAGGCAACAGTGGAGCTTAAATCCCATCTCTAATTTGTTTTAAAATTACATGTTGTACAAAGGTACCGGCCACTGCTAACCATTCTGTTCTTCTGGGTAACAGTAGGAACAGTATTTCCCTGTTCTCTTCCATGGATTAGAAGGAATTCTTGCTGTGTATGGGTGTCCTTATAAAAGCCTTTATGTAGATCTTGGTTTATGCTCCCCTAACATTTTATGCAGATGCTATCTATATGGGGTGAAAGCTCTGTGAGAAGCACGGAAGAGCTGCTTGTAAGTTGGTTAAGTGAATTAACATCAAGGAGAAAAAGTCTTTTGTATAATTCGTGATCGCTCTTAATGTTTTGTGTGCATTCCAGCATTGTGTTCATCCTTTAAGGAGACAAAGTGTTTCCTTTTTAGCCCTCAGATTACCCCTTGTTTTCTCCGTGTGTGAAAACCAGTGCCGTATGTCATCTACCATGAGCTGTACAGCATCATTCACTGCAGCACCTCTCTAAGGCTGGGAGAGCAAACGCACGGAAGTTCAGCGTGAGAGGGACCTAAGCCTTTTTTGTGCGTATGCATGGGAGAGGGAGGATGACGGTAGTTCTGGCTGATCGGGCATTAGGGAAAGAGCTGAGGAATTTCAGGATTTATGAGTAAGGCTGGCTTGCCTTGCTGTAGCACTGCATGTGAGACTTCTTTATGGATGCTTGATCTCCTGCTCTCTGAGTATTGCTGTAAGTTCTTCAACTGGAATGACAATGAGCAGTGACTAACTTGCATTGCTTTTCTGTAAGGGCCCTGTAGTGAGCTGGAGGTGTAATATATGCATCTAGGAGCAAGACATGGTGTATATCAGTGTGTAAAGAGCATGTTGACTTTTGGCTGCAGATGTTTTTTCTTCTGATTCCAACGTACTGAAAGTATGTTAATTTATTTTCAGATAACATCAGGAAACAGAGAAGTTTGAGGCAATAAATCCATTGGAGACATTATAGCTTAACTCTCCAGTGCGAAATAGAGGGCAAAGCAGATGGAACTTTCTTGGAGTGAGATTTACTTGGAAATAAGTTGGATTACTGTTGTTTCTTAGTAAAATAAGATTGGTATTAAGACTCCAGACACTATAGCGAGAGGCATGAGAATGGGTTAGCAGTGGCAGATGTGGTAACCTGCCCTTTGCTCTCTGTTTTTAAGGTACTAATAGCAGCTTGTCATCAGTTACGCTGGGTCACTGAGTTCAGAGATGTTTTTGCAAAAGCTGTTTCTGTAGCAGGGTCCCTGCAAGCATGGGCAGCAGGAAGGGGCAGGAAAGTCATCATGGGCAAGAGTCCTGTGGGTCCTTCGTGCCATCCATAAAGTGATGTCATGTACAGCATCAGTTCTAGCATTTGACATCTTGTTTGTATTGAGACAGTAAACAACGAGTGTGGAGAATAGGTTCAACATCTGTGCTGAAAAGGTGGACTGTTGTGTGTCAAGGAAAGTATCCAGCAGGAGGATAAAAGGCGCTGTGGCATCCCTCTCATCAGTTTGCATTCACCTACTTTTTACATTGCCAAAATGTAATTTACACAACCGATATCAAAGCCTCAGCATTTGGCCAAGTATCTTAAGCTTTTGTTAAGATATTAATAGCCCCATCAAAAGTGCTATGGCAGACTGTATGTTTGACAGGAGGGGAAGTTTGTCGCTTACAGAGGTTAAATTTCATTTTAACTAGTTAAATGATTTATGGACAAACAGAATTCAGTTTTTAACCTTTGATAGGAATAGAAATTTTGTCATTGATTTCAGAGGAACAGGATCAGCCTTGCACTGTCTTTTCAGGAAAGCACTAGAGATTTTTTTTTCACTGAGGTTTTTTTTTTTTAACACTGTGTGTTAGAATTTGGCTGCTTGAACTTGCAAAATGCATCAGTTTAACCCGGAATCAAGCAGTGAAGAAGGAGCAGCATCAGTGTGATGCCGTAACCTACTTACACATTACTTCAGGATGTGTTTTAAAACAAAGAACTAAAACACATCAACTGGGTATTTCAGCTTGTAGCCGCTGCTGCTGGCCTGCAGTTAGAATGTCAGATTGGGAGCCGCTCCATGCCAGTATAGGTCACTAAATGAGAATTGTGTATCTAAAATATATTTTAAAGTAAATCTAGTCTCTGCAAACTCAAGACAAGGAGGATCTAAGTCCCTTAGCAGTTGTTACTGGTGTGACTATATCTATTTCAGGGCAGGGTGACTCCTCTGAAGGGATATATAACTATTGGTTTGTAGATACTGAAGCTACTGATAGTAGAAGATCTTGAAGATACTTACCTGACTTTGTACGGAAGGAGAACTGAAATGTGGCTTTCTCCTCTTTTTCCCTTAAAGAAGTGCCTGGTCCAGGAATACAGTGATTTGTATCTGGCCTTTTGTAAATATACTCAGTTATTTTTCATAGTTGTTATTTACTGGAAATGGTTCTATTTCATTCTGAAGAACAGGAGTGAGAGGTGAGCTTCCTGGCAGCGTTACGAGCCTTAGATAGCACATTTGGAGAACTGCTTTAGGCTGAGATTTGTCTCTGCCCCAATATTTCCTAGTTTATCTATGGGCTAACAAATTGTACGTAACCAATTAATAAATTTCTGTGACTGGAGGTAATGGTTTTTCCTTTGCCACTCCCTGACTACAGCCTGGCCGTGCAGTTCTGTAGGTTTTCTCTCTGTTCCATCTTCCCTCCGTGCACGAGTACTGTAGAGCCGTCTCCTGCAAATTGGCTTGTTTCTCTACTGTCTGTAGTATTGAATCCCTTTAAGTTCATGCCCCACAATTTATTGCCATAGATGACTTGATCCTGTAACCACAAAAGTAAATTTACAATAAAACAGAACAAAATTGAATCCAGACCACCCCCTGAGTTTTCCACTTATGTGGTTCCTCCTCATCCTTGATCCTCTTTCGAAGAGAGCTGTTCTCACTCTCTCCATACATGCAGCGGGAGAACAGCCACTGGCCTCTCTGGGTCTGCATGACCATCAGCTGCCAACACAAGATTATCATTTTCAGCAAAATCAATGCAAGGGTATTTTCCTTGCACAGTGAGAAGACTGGCCATGCTCTGAAAATGTGCAAATAAACCTACCCCGGCCAAGAACTGCATGTGGGACTAGCCTCTGCGGATACCTCCATACGGTCACTGTGTGGAGGGAAGCAGAAGTGGTGTTTTTGTCAGGTTTTCGTATGGCTGAATGTGGAGAAGCCCTGACCTGAAAGAGTAGGGACATTCATGGAACTGTAGAAGACTTCTGCAATGTTGAAAAGGTCTTATTAGGAAATCTTGTTCGTCCTCATGCTGACTGTGATTCTGTTCCTGAATTGTATTCTCTGGAGTTTTTAGTGTGGTTTTTAAATGAGTCAAGTGATGAGACTTCAGTATTTCCCTTGGAAAGAAAACAAAAGCTATCCCACAGGGAAGAAAGGCAGATTTCCACTTCAGATGAGCCTTCTAGGAGGTGTTTTAATTTACAGCTTTAATCAGAGATGTATGACACATTTCTTGTTCCTCTCTTATTGATGTTTTGTTGTTTTTTTGGTTTTTTTCATCTAGGTTTGATGATTCCAGTCTTTTGTGTGGTGGAGCAGTCGGACGCCTCTCTTGAATACGATAATCGAGAAGAGCATGCTGAGTTCGTTCTGGTTCGCAAAGATGTGCTCTTTAGCCAGCTGGTGGAGACAGCGCTCCTGGCTCTGGGGTATTCCCACAGTTCTGCAGCTCAGGCACAAGGTATTCAATAAAGTTCTTTTCCCTCTTCTCTGCACTGGCAGAAGGCAGCACGTGAGGTTGTTCGGTGTAAGGAGAAAGCAAGAAAATTGGTGGCAAATCTTGGAAGTGGTTATATCAGTTGTGTTGATGGCTTAATCTTAAACTAGGTGTACAACAAGCCCTACCTTGTTAGCCTGCCTAGAAGGCATTAGTTGGATCTTGCTGAAGTGTGAAATCTGGTGATAATGATCAGTCAGCATATTCATGACACATTTGTTCTGTACCACGAGGCAGGCTGCTGCTTCAAGGAAGTCAGCACAGAAGAGCTGGATAGAACCTCTAGGTGTACAGCTAGATGGCATCTAGTATTCCTCTTTGTATCAGGGCAATTTTGAACAGCGTATTATAGTCTTTCATTTTTAAAATTATACATTGTATATAATGGCTATATATATACACATGCTCTTTTTATGGCCAATAGTTGTAGTGCTAAACGTGCAGGCCGATTTCTCTGTTTTCACCTACCTACTATATTGCTGCAAAGCCCTTTGTAAAGCTCTACAGGCTCTTCCACTTAGCGATGATTCTCCAGTAGCAGCGAAATCTTAAAATAAACAAAGCTTTCCTCTTTCTACCCAAAATATCAGCTTGAGAAAAACAAACCTAAAATCCTAATCTTGAGGGAGACGGGCAGGAGGTGGTGGGTTGGGAAAAGTCTTTCCAGAATGAACTTTGCATTTCAAGAGGCTTTTTTATACTAAACAGGTTATTTCAGTG
This sequence comes from Aptenodytes forsteri, assembly GCF_000699145.1. NCBI lineage: Eukaryota > Metazoa > Chordata > Aves > Sphenisciformes > Spheniscidae > Aptenodytes > Aptenodytes forsteri. The sequence goes on from NW_008795918.1 coordinate 2,223,242, forward strand.
CTTATTCTTTTGGATGAGAAGCCTGTAAATTTCAGTTTCATCTTCATGTCATCAGTAAAACCTGTGCACATTTAGAGTGGTTTAATAGAAGCTTTGCCTGGGGGTTTGGGTTTTATACGTTGGTTTTAGTTATTTTGTATAGCTAGGTATTTGAACGTGCGAGCAGAGGGAGCAGAGGTGGTGCTGAATCCAGGAGTTCCAGGCAGTGGTTAATAGTGCAGCGCTCCTTGTACAAACTTCTTTCCAAGCAGGGTGATAATGATTCATTTCCTCTGTCAGCCTCTGCTCTGTGAGAGAGGCTCAGGTTCTGCATACAGGCAGAAAACCATGCACATGTGTTTATTTACACAATACGGTAATAAAAGCCCTGCGAGAAGGTAGTTGTTTTGTTTTTTAATATGAAACATTTCATGTCGTTTTAGGGATGCTTTTTTTCTGAAAGTAAAAGGTCAGCGTATCCCACTGTTTCCATCCTGGTGAGCCAGCTTCCTGTTTGACAGCACTATCCATCTCAGTTAACACAGTTGCTCAACGTGTTGCGAGCTAACATGTGGAACACGCTGCATTAGGTGGCCAAGATTTGATTCTTGGCACTTACGAAGGGGAACGGGCTTTGCAAGAAACCTGCTCCAAGGAGGCATGCCATGCAGTGCAGTGATCCACACTGGCTGAGCATCTCACTTGGGGGAACTTGGCTTTTGCAGCATCTCTCTGTTGTGAGAATATCAAGGAGGAGAGACAGATTGACTCACGAAGGGAATTAGTCATTGTGCAGGGAGGAAACGGCCACTGCGTTTTTGAACTACAGGCTTTGACAATGAGCAGGTTCAGATACTAATCTGTTGCTTGATGTGTTGCTCGAGTAACTCATCTAGAAAATAAAAGTTGAATCTCTAATTGTTGTAATAAGTCTAAAAGAAAAGGCTTGGGCATTTTTGTCTTTAAGGCAGCAATTACCTTCCACTAGAAAACATCAGATGGTATAATATTTAGAAACGACAGAAAATACCTTAAAGATCCGTCAGCTAACAAATCTCTTACTTGGTCAGTTTATTTACCTGTTCTCCAGGTAAATAAACCTGGAGTTTATTTACCTGTTCTCCAGTTCTCCAAAGTCTTCTATACATCCTGGGCAAATACTGCAGGTCATGCTGATTGTAAGATAGGAAGCTGAAGTACGCAGCATCTTCTGTAGTATCTTGCTTCTGTGCTAGCTGACTGCAAGCTGAGAGATGAGGTACAGGCAGAGACAGAGTGCTAATAGATCTCTGAGATTGTTTAGTTTAATGGGAAAATTTATAGAATATTGGGCTATAATTTGTCAACTAGGATTGACAGAAGCATGCTGCTAAATTGTTGATATAAGGATTTATTTGGGAACACAATTTTCTGATATTAAAAAGAGGAAAACAAATAAAGCTATTTGCTTTATTCATTCCGGTAGTAGGAAAAGTCTGCTGCTGTTCTAGTGCTTGGGATTGATTTCATTTAGCAATATACATTGATAAAAGTCACTTAGTTCTTCTTTATGCTTTATGATCAGCTGAATTACAGGATCTGCATGAGAAGTTGAAGATCCTCAGGTGCATTTTTCAAAATGGTAAAGCTTTGAGCAACATGCTGTGCAAAACATTGACATGAGTAGGTGTCCCCATGTCCTCCAGGGACAAACTAAATGTGAGCTTGTCAAAGCTTCTGTATTGTAAAGGCTGTCTAAGCTGTAATGTAGCGTGTAATAATTGTCACCTTTTGAGTTGGGAAAGTGTTTCATTTCGCCCCCCTCTTGTTTTGGATGACTGAGAGGAGTAGCAATGTTCACTTCATCTTGTGGGAAACATCTTGCCTTTGCCTGTTCCTTTTAGAACAGGGTCTCCAGTGGCAGATAAAAGAGCTAGTTGTGGGGGAAAAGAGGATTTGTGGCAGCAGAGAGAATTGCTGTGCAATTTCACACCGCCTTCGCTGCAGTTCACCGTGGCACTTCTACAGACCTGCTGAGGCTCGAGCGGGCGGTGCGCGCCTTGCATGTAGGGCCCTGCCTCACACTTGCCAGCTGTACGGCAGCACGGCAGAGTCTGGGTGCCAGGAAGGAAACGTGGCATGGAGGGCTAGGTGGTGCGTTGCCTCCCCGGGGAGTCTGCGTGCCCAAAGGAGCCCCGCCGTGGGGCTGCCTGCCTGGGCAGCAGCCTAGAGCTGCAGAGCTCCCCAAGGAGGTGACGCTGTGTCCGAGCATGTGAGCTGTAGCCTGCACATACAGCTGCCACCTGGCCTGGAGCCTCACGTACCGGCTCGTGGTCACTTGGCTTATCACGGCTAATTTTTAGTCCCGGTCATTAGGTAAATTGAGAAGTCTTAGCATAAATAATCTTGAGACAAATATGTATCAGGAGGAATACATGAAGGTGGCCCCATGCCTCACTGGAAGAAGGTCTTTATTCCCACACAGTTTGGGCAGGACACATTTATTCCACAAACAGCTGGTTGTAAACATTTTTTGTTGATGGTGGCAAGAGCAGAGACTTTTCCAGTGAGTACTGCCCTCGTGAAACTTCCCTTTTCTGACAGGAGCTGTGAAAAGTCTTCTGGAACAGCATGGGAATTCGTTAACAGCTTGGCACTGGGGTGTGAAAGTTGGTGGTGTGAATGGCAACAAAGGTTTAATAAACATTTATGTATTTTTCTTTCATCACTTGAGTCTACACCTGACACTAGGGAACCTGCTACATGTGCCTTCCGGAGAGGAAAAGAGTCATGCTTTAAAGGGGCACCTGTTCTATGTGTAGTTTAATAAAATTTACATGCCCTGATGCAATTTTTTTTTTTTTTTTGGTGGGTGGGGTATTCTAAGTGGGCTGTGCAAGAGAAGGGAACTGGTAGGGGCTACATACAGTATATAGTACTGAGTGCCAGGACCAAAGTAGTATGAAAGTAGCTGCAATATGAAGTACCCTGTGTGCAGTCCTGCAGCTTCGGGACCTGCTGTGAAAGTTGATTCCCTCAAAATTTACACCCTGATTCAATTTTTTTTTTTATTTTGGTGGGTGGGGTATTCTAACTGGGCTGTGCAAGAGAAGGGAACTGGTAGGGGCTACATACAGTATATAGTACTGAGTGCCAGGACCAAAGTAGTATGAAAGTAGCTGCAATATGAAGTACCCTGTGTGCAGTCCTGCAGCTTCGGGACCTGCTGTGAAAGTTGATTCCCTCCTCAGTGTGGGGTGGAGGAAGAGCAGTGCTAGTTTGACACTTTTCTAACTGGGCTGTGCAAGAGAAGGGAACTGGTAGGGGCTACATACAGTATATAGTACTGAGTGCCAGGACCAAAGTAGTATGAAAGTAGCTGCAATATGAAGTACCCTGTGTGCAGTCCTGCAGCTTCGGGACCTGCTGTGAAAGTTGATTCCCTCCTCAGTGTGGGGTGGAGGAAGAGCAGTGCTAGTTTGACACTTTTAGCAAGTTCTACTTTCTTAGAATCCATATGAAAAAGAAAATAGTGTGATTTCTTGTGGATATATGTATATATATTTTTTCTTTTGATCAGTTCCTTGTTAGTTGTCGTGAGTGTATACACAGAACTGGTGCACATTGTCTGCAAAAGCTTGCAAAGCTGGATGGGCCATCAAAATGGAGTTTGCCTTCTCCTCCTAGGTGCTTCTGCTAGGTGTGTTGGCAGGGCTGTGTGGAGTGCCTGCCCTGACTGCTGTTTATGGGTGGCTTTAGCAGGGCACTGGCAAAGTAGTTGCTTGGGTTAGTTGCTGTGTGTGGCCACCACAAGCAAAGGGGTGTACAGAAGAGTGAAACTGGTGCTGAGATGCCAAGCGGAGCAGAAGGAGAGGTGAGAAAACAGTGGAGGGAAAAACTGTGTACTGACTGAAGAGTGGGAAGCCTTATGGTTGCAGAGAGCTGGGGGTGGCTGGTTGGAGCGGAAGGCTGGAAGGAGATGTTGGCAGTGGTCAGTGGGGAAGGTGTAAGACAAGAATGAGAAACAGAAGAGGTTTAAGTATTTTGCCTTGCCGTGTGGAGTTGCAATAGCTGGGCATGGAGGAGAGTAATGCTCTGTGGGGATCGTGTCTTAGCGAGCTGAGGTCAGACGGCATCGGCCCTGTCAGCCTTGCATGACTGGAGTGGGGAAGAGGAGAATTTTGTTGCTGCCAGTCAGTGCCTGGCCAGAGTAGCTGATGGGGTACCTCTGCTCTAATGTCATGACACCCAGAGGTGTATCTCAGGACCAGCTGTCGTTCTCCAGCTGCCTTGCCTGTGAGGCTCTGATGTTGCTGGCAGCCACGGGAAGTTGTAAGGCAGGCTTGGCTTGGCTTTGGAGCTTCTGCAGAGCACTGAGCTCTGGAGCACTACTGGAGCTGTCCTTGCAGTGAGCTGCAGCAAGAGAGAAAGGTGGATCTCCTGACTGTATAGCAAGGAAACCAAGGCACAGACATGTAAGGGCTCTCCTCTGCATCCATAGTGCATACGGCTGGGGCAGGAAGGAACTCAGGCTGCAAGTGCATTCATTTCCCTCAAGGGTCTAAATATGTGAGCTCAGCCCTGCTTTCTGCTGTTAATTGAAGGCCTCGTGCACTTGCGGTCTGCATTTAAGTAGTATTTCAAAGCAAAGATTGGATCTGTTTGATATGGTGACGTTTAGCGTATCAGTCCAAACCCCAGGCTTCTGTGTGTGAGAATGTGGCAGCCTGAACGCTGGGCTCCTTTGCTCTGGCTAGCTTTTGTGAGACCGGTATGACCATCCTGCCACTTAGGGGATTATAACCATGTGTACAAACATTTGAAGGGTGTAAATACTGATAAGGAAATGGATTTGCCTAAGCTGGTCCAAGAGGGTAGGGCTCTGGGGCAATTGGAAGGACCTGAGCAGACAATTAGTAGGGAAAGATCCTGTGAAATATTCCCATCTGTACTGTCTCCAGGACCGCAATAGCTTCCAATTGAATGTCAGGTAAAGGCAGAACATACCAGCTGGGGGCTGTATTGAACACGCACAAGCTAGTTTTATAGTTCTGTATCAAGAAAGGTACAGTAAAAGTGTAGTGAAACCCTGCTAAACTGTGCTTGATATGTACAGCTAAGTTTGCTGCAGCTGGGAAGACCAGATACGCTATTTTAACACAAGTGCAAGGTAGCAGTATGGCAAAAATGAGAGGAAACCTGGCCTCAGGTTTCTCCTGTGAATATGTGCAATATAGGGTGCTATAATCTGGGATCTTCTGACTCCTCAGCCAAGTGCCCAGTGTCTCCCTGGAGCCGTGGCTCCCTGCTCGTGTTATCAAAGACCTTCTAGTCAGTATTATACTGGCTTTAATGAATAGGAGAGACACTAGTGATATAATGACTTAAGACAACACAGTGATCAACAAACTAAATGTTGGGTCATTTCCTGTCTCTGTCACTGTTTGCTGCTACTTTTTTCTTTTTCATCTGTACAGAGATAGCACAGTGGTCTCACCTAACAGAGTTGTCACTCCATGTAGAGTTGCTTATTTCTCTCAGCTCAAATTCTTTTGCTACGGATTATGATCACCCTGCTAAACCAATGCATCTTAAACAAAACCAAACAAAACCCCACCCCAAAGCAAACGAAAGAAACCAACCCAGCCCTCTTCACAGCTCTTTTCAGCAGTTCGGTCTTACTCCATCTATAATTAACAGGTCCTTACCTTTAGTAATCCCCTTCTGCCCCCCTTGCTTCTATTGCAGACGCTTTTTATGGGTAGGCTCTTCTTTCTTCTCTCCAGCTTTGCAGGTTAAATTGTAAAAGGCCCAAATCAAATCTTTTAACAGTAATATGTGTGAGGGGTACGACTCAAATGGACATCTTGCAGTAAACTCTGACATGCAATTTCATGACAACTTGTGTGGGATTGCTAAGCAGACTGGATTTCTTGCAGCGATACTCAGCCATCCAGATCAAAGTTTTCCTTGTAAAAGCTGCTCCTTCTCGAATTGTACATTGCTTGAGTTGTATTCTTTGTCTTTCTCCCTGATGTTTGAAGAAAGTGGGCTGAGTACTTCTCAAATATTTATCCCCCTCCCTATATACAGACATTTACCAGCAAATCACTGTTTTGTCTACCCTACAAAACTTCATGACAACTGTAAGTGAAACTCAATTACAGGAACCATGAGAGAAAGTCGGAATTTAATGAGAATGCTGAAAACCTCTTCCTTCTTTGTTTTTTGATAGGCATTTCAGTGCATAATGGACACAGGGTTTGAAAGACACTGTTGTTAAAGGTTCAGCATCTCATGCCATTTCAATTAAAGCCCCAGAGTTCTCTTTAAACATTGCTTGGAACTCTTAAGAAATCTTACGTAAAAAATAAAAGAAGAGATAGGGATTGAGGCTGCTTATATTTGTAGGGTTTACTAAAATTAGTGTGGGTTTTTTTTTGTGGAAAACATGATATGTTAGGATGTCATATTTATGTATATATATAAAATGGAATATATTTTATGTTTTACTTTGTTTTATATATATAAATACATATCTAATATATCATATAGTTTAATCTAGAATATAAACACACATATTTTATACATATACACGCACACAAATATGTATTTATATAAAAGTATAATATACGTATGGAAACAAAAGATCAAAATCCAATTAATAAACCAACCTTTCAGGTTACTTGTCACCCTCATTCTCCATCTGTAGTATTATTTTAAGTAACCTCATTGTTCCAACAGCATGACCTCTAGTGAATACTTGATTCTTCGATAAGCTCACTGTGAAAGTTCTTAACTTCTGACTGCAGCGGTCAGGAAGCGTCTCTCTCCTTTTCTTCCCGGCCTGCCCTCCCCCGCCCCCCATGCTGGTGTGTGTAAGAGTTGCCACATGGTATTGGCTTTCTGATCCCAATATATTATTTACAGGATTCTCGTGATGGAACAAAACCTTCTACAAATAATAATCTATTTTTCTAGATGGCAAACATCTGGGTAGTATAAGTAAATGGGTAATTTATTAGTGTTTGAACAGCTTAAAGGAGGGTAACCAAAGGTAGCCCTGAACAGCTCAGCGCTTCACAGCAACTTCGCAGCACGGCTGGTAAGCAGGAGAGCAGGCAGGGGTGAAAGGAGGAAGCGGAGTGGACAGAGCAGGCTTCAGCTGTCCCAGTGAAACACCCTTTCTTCCTTCCCTGCGTGTCTGTGAGACTTCGCATACCTGCGATGGGAGTTTGAGGGCAAGTGCTTTGAAATGCATCATATTTTGGTGACGGCTCCGGGGGCTCTAGTGGACTTGTTGCAGTGGCGTGTGTCATTTGTTTGTGCCACAGTCATAATGGATCAAACTCAGACTGTGCTATGGGTAGAAATCATTAAACCTTTTGCTCCTCTCTCTCCCCCTTTGTTTCTGAGAAATACTGCTAAGGCCGTAACAGCAAATCGGTGCTTCTGTTTGATGAGGGCTGTATTCTGTAGCGCTTTCCGTTCACTTTACGCTGCAGGCTGTGTGTAAAAAGGTAACGCTGCAGGACAGAAGTTCCTTCAAGCTCCGCGCTCTTCAAGGAAAGATTTTCACGTATTCTGCCAGTTTTATAAACCAATGAAGAAATGCTGGGGAAATTGAGCCACAGGCTTTTTTGTGTCACAGCAACCCTTATAGTAGTTTGGGGTAAAATAAAAATCAAGTTCACTCTGAAAGGCCTGTGTGTACTCAATTAAAAACTTAGACCAGCGTATAATAAATTCTGATTTTTCTTGGCCCCCTTCCCAACCTCTCAGCTAAGCCCACAAGCCCATGAACCACTGGTATTTTTGAGGAAAATTGGGAAATGGTCTTTATTAATTTTAATTTAATATAAAATTTTGTTGTCTTTTTCTGGCATGAATCTGATAATGAAGCAGTGCTGTATTTAAAAGTGGGAATAAATTAGGTTAGACTAGGTCTTCCCCTGTCCAGAGAAGGAAAATGAGGTGCAGTAAGCAGCCTGTTAGCTAACAAGCTAAATATTTAAACATTTAGTAGTATGTGAGGAGAGCAAAGCCTGGTGGTAGTTAACACAAGTTAGGGTAGCTTTTTTGCCCCCCACCCCCCTTTTTTTTTTTTTTTTTTGGGGTTCTTGTCTGCTGAGATTTTTTCCAGTCCCTGCTCTAGATGAGGGAAGCAGCATTTTAACCCTGTGGTACAAGGAGATGCCTTTCGCCCCAGCTGCAGATTGCCTTGCACCATCTGCCCTCCCCACAGGAGCACAAAGCCGAGCCCAGCTCCAGCCACTTCTTTCCTGTAACCTAGCAGAGGCAGGGCTTATTCCGCAGATTGGCTTCTGCTTATCGGGAAGCACATCCCAACTTTTAGGATCTCTGGTTTGCCTTGGGCGGAGGTTCCGCTATGCAGCATTTGTAATGGATATGCTGCTGGGGAGAAAGCAGAGCTCTTTCTGCTGACCGGTCTGTCCGAAGTCTATTTTTCATCAGTGCCCTGGTCTGGATCTCGTTGCACGTGTGAAGAAGAATTGGTTTGAGCGTGTGGAGAGCAACGGTGCTGGCTGTGGGGTCCCTTGCAAGCTCATGGTGTAAGGCAGTACTTCTCAGTCCCCTTTAACCACATAGACAAGCTAAGCATGAAAACCAGTTTGTTTTGAAACTGAAAACCTAACAAAGGGGAGAAAACTTAAAGAGGATAAATGGAAACTGTTTCCTGGTTTTAAAAAAAACCAACAAACATAAAAGAGAGAGGGCAAACACACTGACCCCTGTTCTGTGTCCGATCGTCTCTTTAGGAAAGATCCTTCTGGCACTGACAGCAAAGGGTCAATTCGGAGGGTTTCTCACCACCGCATGTGGGCATTGTAGAAGGGACCCAGCTTTAATCCTCCTGGCCCTTACTGGAATATAAATGAACCTGTCAATCAGCAACTGTATTTGATGTTTGCATCTTTTCATACCAGTTGAATTTTACAAGGGCAGTCTGCCCTCCTGCATTGTTTGCCATCAGGGGTCTGCAGGAGGTTAAATGGCTACATTTACAGAATGGAAAAGGATGAGAAGAAGACAATGCTATTAGTGACCTCCTTTTGCCTACTGTCCTGCTCACTGGAAACTCACTCAGAGAGTACCGATGAAGGTTCAAATTCAAGCTGTGGCTGAGAGAAGCGGGTGTGTATGTCTTCCTCGTGTCCACTGAGCTACTTGGTTATTTGGGGTGGGTGTCTCTTCCTCTCCATGCTGGTGCAGGGCTTACAGAGAATTGCTCATGCTCTGTCTTCCTTTCAGCCAGTGAATACTTTTGATTTATCCAGACAACTTAAAAAAATATATGTTTATACAGTTGTGGTTAAAAAAAGGCATTGCATCAAGTTGAGTAAGATGAGGTTGGGGTATTTTTCACCGGGTATTTATGGGCAATTTTACTTTCAACTTTATTCCAACAGCAAAATAATTCTTCTAGGATGAAGTAGCTCTCAATTAAACAATAAAGCTATTGTTGGGATCTGGGGTCCGTATTTTATTCCGTTTTCACTCCCCAGATTTGTACATGCAGCTTCTTTGACTTCACCTGGCTGTTTTCGCAGTTACCAATAAAGAGTTAAATTCAAACAAGCAAGCTAGGAGGAGAATGTGTGTGCCAGTCAGGATTCTTAGCTAAATTGCTTTCATACTTTGTTTTTATAATATATTTGCTGCTTAGCCACATTTTGGCCTTTTTCCTTTTTCTAACAAAAATCATTATGTGGGATAGCTAGTAGATAGTTCCTACTTTCACAGCGACAACTCCGTGCTAAAAATGTCCCTTGGCATAGGGATCGTTAACTGATGGCAATTTGTCTGCCTTTCTGAGTAGGTTTTTTTTCGGCACCAGCTATAGAATCTATGAAGTTGTGGGGGGAAAAGTGTTTATCTTGTGTTGAAACTGAGGATGGACCAAATGCTTGAGGAAAAGAATGTATCAAGTAATGAGCTATAGATAATACTAAATCTTTTCAAGATCCTGGAAGGAGATGTTTAGGCAGAATTGTGCGGCAGTCAGCGTGAGAAAATTGGCATTTTGTGAAATGCTACCGTAGAATATGTTTCAAACGTCACTATTTATGTATCCATTTATATAGATAGCATCAATTACATATTTTTAAATGTTGATGATGGGTCTAAAAACTACATGCATTATGAACATAAAAATTTATTTTTCTGTGTCTTGAGCATGGAGAACAAGTCTTTTTTTTCTCAATCTGAAAGCTGTATTTGCTTGAAAGAATGAAGAATGGTATTTCGTTGGTCATATTCACAAATATTTATTAATATTTTGTTGTGGAGCTTTTAAACAGAGGGCTACACATACTAGTTCTTTTTTTTTTTCTGATATCTCTGCTAAAAGAGCATAGCAACACCATGCATTTGCATTTTCTGATCACTAAAAATCCCCCCTACCATAAATGTGTATGTGAAATTGAGAACCTAATTAAAAGATTAACAGCATGTACAGTACTTTACCCAAAAGGCATGTGTTAATTTGTTAAAACACTAAAGATTTTTATGCTGTCTTTTTTGACGCTATCAAAATATTTTCAGTGGAACTGGTTGAACCTGGTCTCTTTATTATAAATTCTTCTGCAGAGTAAGACGACTTAATTTCATATCTAATTGCATAAGGAATTATAAATTATCTTTTCTAAGAGACCTATGACACTAAAATGCAGAATGAACAAATAAAACTGATTTGTTCTAGTACAAATGAAGATATATGGCAGTATTTTTATTACAGACACCATTTGTTTGGGTTGAGTGTCTGAATATTTTACAATAAGATACAAAGTGCTCTTTGTCGAGGAGTCGTTCTAGCAATGCATCTTAAGGTGTTTTACAACTAATTGCCATGAAATGAAGAAACCCAAATCAACAAAAAACAGCCCCACCCATAAAATAAAACCCTACGCAGAATGGGATAAATCTGTTCCAAAGGAAATATGTTTTATATGCATTCATAGGAGCAGCGGAATCTGCCTTTTGGATCAAACATGGAACTTTTCTTTCGTTCGCGGAGGAAAGACCTGTTGATTTCAAAAGCGTGCTTTATCTCAGAAAAAAGGTGACGCTATATGTAAAACGGTAGTTTCCAGCTAGGTAAGAGATGCCACAGTCTAGACTAGAGCACACAGGCGAAGGATTACAGGTCTGGTTTCTAGTGGGGAAGCACAGCTGATGTATAGGACAGCGTACTGGAGGTGGGCATTTCCCTGATGTACAGGGAAATGGCGCTCCTGCCGTGGCCCCGTTAGTGCCATGTAACCTGCGGGGATGCCATGGTGCTGCAGTCAGGATTTCCTTCCCTCCTGGGGACTTCTGGAGGAATCTTGAACAAATCCCCCTTCCTGTCCCTACAGCACAACCAGTAGGTATTCTCCTTTGGAAACAACTGGGTATTTACTAGTAGAAAGTGACGTATTACTTTTAAGAATTGAATATTACCCTTATGGCAGAATTTAGTTGAAACTGGCAATTATTAAAGGTTTGTCTTTTGTGACTACTCTCCATGGATTTCTATTCCGTCATTGAAAGTTTAAAATGGTTTATAGTAAATTTACCATTTTTTACTGAACCGTGTCACTGTTGGTGCCAAGGCTGCTCGAATGTTACTGAACATCTATTTAGCCAGATTAGATTAAATGCTATTACATTATTTAGTGCAAGTATATTGTTCATAAAGGAACAAATTAATATTCTACTGACCTTTCAAGGGCTGAATTAATAAATTTATCACAAGGATTAGTTTGGTATTGTATAATAGAGACATTCTTTTATTTATTTATCCAGAAGTACTTTTATTATGAAGTTTACTGACACAAAGCTGCTTCTGTTAAGCTGATTGTTATTCCCAGCTACTAAAAGACCAGTGCCAAATTGTATGTATGCATTTATGATTTTTTTTTAGAAGGGGGCCAAAAGGGTAGTATGTGATTTTATAAAAGCAAATAGGAAAGAAGTGTAGTAATTTTTAGCTAGAGAGCTTCCAAGGTCTAGTTTGAGTGATAGGAGTGATGAGAGGAAAACTGCAGCATTTATGGTGAAATGTGCATTACACTTTAAAAAAACATTTATGCCTAATAATCAAAAGTTATTTCAATAACAAGGTTAAGGATTATTTTTATTATCATAAAAACATGAGATTTTTTTCCCTTTCCTTTCTGTGGATCTGCAGTAAATTTTCATTTTGTAAGGACTTTTTGTACTTTACACTTTTGAGTGTGCAGGGAGGGAGAAAGCAAAAAAGAAGAGAGACAGCCAAGAGAGCAAGTGTTTCTACGCTGTTTGTAATAGCGATGTCATGTCTCTGTGAGGGACAGCAGTGGTGGTTTGGGGTTTGGGGGGTTTGTTGTTTTGGGGGGGGGGGGGGCGCGTTTTTTGGGTGTAGTAAGCACCTGTGTCATCTCACCAAGGTACAGCAACGCCCCTGTCCCACTCTTCTCCTTCCCCTTCTTGTTGAAGCAAGGTTGGGATGGAGTTGCAGGTACAGCTGTAGTACTGACGTGGCACTGTGGTGCCCCGTGGCCGTAATGTGGATTTTGTGGAAGGAGAGGCTGGGGGGGGAAAAAAAAAGAAAAAAAAAACACCTATACAATCGTGGCCGTAATGTGGATTTTGTGAGAGGAGAGGCTGTTACAGAACAAAAGTCGCATCAAACATCTTCAAGGCTTCTACTGAATTCTTCTGTTTTTATCTGTGTCTCTTGTGCATAAACTCTGGTTTTGCATGTAAATGTGAGGGAGATGGAGAAATCTTAGATGCAGATGGAAAAAAAACCCCGTGTCTTGATATTTTAAAAAATCCAGAATTAGAAGGAGATAAATTTATGTAGCCTTTGCACCATAATAATGTGGAAAGACCTGACACAAAGCCATAAGGCTTTTTTCACAGATTCAGTTGTCTGGAAATTGTGCAATGCTGTTTAAACGGAATGACTTTTAACAGATCGCAAATTAAAAAAAAAAAAATCATGTTTTCACCAAGGATTACGTGATGGCAGTGCTAACTCCCATGCAATTAATAGACAGTGTGTACCTTGTTTTCCTTTGAGTGCTTAGCGTTTTGTCTAGATTTTATGTGGCCATGTATCCAGGAACTGGGTATGGATGCAAGCTGCTGGTAATTGAACTGTATTTAACTCTATTAAAACCATCCTATGTGTTGTATGGCAAGATGTGTAGCTAAATTTGCATTTGGAGCAATGTAGCTGTAGCATGCATATCCTGTAGTAGATAGGCAGCCCCTAGTCCACATGTTTTTAGGTACAAAATGTAATAATTGGTTTATGACAAAATAACTTTTTATATCGACATAACATTTGTCTTTTACAAAACGTGCAGTTACTTTCCCAGAGCAGTTGTGAGGTGCAGTTTGTAGCTTCACAGGAAGAAAGATGAAATACGTTCTAATTTTGGCGTGGATCGTTGGCCCATCGAGTCAGGTCTTGTGGTACAGCAACTTCTTTGTAGAGGAAGGCTGGTCCTGGTTTCCCCTGATCTCTTACACCTACTGAATGTCTTTTTACATCCAGCTAGTTGTGTGATGTAGTATTTAAGGGGAAGAAGATGCTGTCTGATATAAAGAGTGACGAGTTTAAATCTGGAAGCGAAAAAAGCCCCTTATTTCCATGCTTGCTGGATTAAGTCTTTTATACATGCTTTATATACATATAAGTCTTTTAACATGCTTTATAGAAAAAGGGCTACGTTTGTACAGAAGGAGGTGCCAGAACGCTAATAGAAGTATAGTAGCTCATCTGATGGGTGGGACAGACTTCTGCATGCTATTCTGGAACAAAATTAACCCTGTGTGGGAGTATAATACCTAGCATTGTTAATTCTTGACATTTTCAATTTCTTCCCCATACTTCTGGGGCTCTTGATGAGAGGTGCTTCAGCTTCTCTTTAAAAATTTAATTTGTAGGGATAAAAAATAAAATCTTAGAGGATTCCACCAGAAGCTTTTGAGCATGATCGTGTCTTTGGCATGAGAACATGGAATAGAAAAGAATCCAAGCATTTTAATTTGTTGGGAACAAAAAGAAGCTGATCGGTAACTTTGGGATACGGTATTGCTCTCTGAAGCACATTACTTTGCGGCTGTGCAGGCATGTGACAGTGTGATGGTATGTGGGTCTGTGTTGGTTTCAAACACGTCCGGGGCCTCCTGTGGCCCTTTCGTTGTTTCTGAGCCTTTGGCACTGAGTGCCAGTGGGGGATGTGTGGAGATGGGGAAACGAGAGAACTAGATATTAGAATTCAGTAGCAGATTTAAATTAAGCAGAAACCTCAGTATGTTATAAACTTGTAAGGCTATATATACACTATGGCATGTGGCTGGACCATAGTCATGCTCAGCAAACCACTGAATATTATAGGACAGTTCATCTGTTTTCTAATTCTTCCCAGAAAAAAGAGGATTTCAGTACTGAGTAATATCTTATTATCCCATTCCTACTATCGGCAGCACAGCAATTTGAACTTGCAAAAATAGCAGATTAGATATTTCCCTGAAACTACATATGCTATTTAGCGTCTTACTGATGTTCTGGCAGAACAGCATAGGGATTGACAGAAACTGGGGCTGAAAGTGGCTTAAGGGAGCTAACAGTTTAGCGAAGGTTATGAAAAAGCAGTGCTTTCCATTAGGCGTCCTATGAAGAGAGAGATGGGAAAGGAAGAGAGATGCCAAAGCGGGAACTACACACTGAACATGGCTTTATGAGCTGGGAGGAGTATAGGCTGACAATTTCATTTGGGGCTTTGCTTCCTTAAGAGTTAAGAACAGAAGTGAAAAAGCTGGTACTAGTAGAGATGATGTCCTGACCTCTTAAAACTTAAGTGTGAGGTGCATATTTCAGAGTCAAATATTCCTTGCAATGGTGGAAACTTAAATGCAGTGTTCTGGTACTACTGTAGTGAGGCCAAAAATGGAACTAGAAAGGTTTGTCTCAGTGTGAAGGCTAAGTGAAATGCAAAAGTTAAACGGGCATCCAGTTGTGTGATGTAGAGTCCAAAATCAGCACACACAATGCTGTTAGTGTTCATAATTGTCGGTGCTGTAGCTTCAACAAGGGATTCTTTACAAGAAAATTAAGCCATGTTTTAAGTTACAGCAGTGTAAATAAAGTCAAATGCTTCTGAAGTCAGTGGAGTTTTCGATTTCCACTGATGCAATTGAGGACAGAGGTTGAAACAGGAGTTTTATTTCCAGACGTATCTCAAGCTACATTTCAAACTTGTTTTACGTGAAGAAGTAAATAACCTGTTGGGAGGCAGGTTGGGAGCATAGGTAACACAGCTTCAGATATGTTTATCTATAGGATCAGTAACCACTGTTGATTGTTTGCAAAGAGCTTGTTTGGGGTGTTCCATCCACGTCATTTTTCAGCTGTGTCCTAATATGGAAAAACAAACTCAATACAGCTATTCTGGAGTGAGTTATTTAGCTACAGGAGGGATAGGTCAAAGCCATTTTACTACCGAACGTTTTTCCTTATATGAAAGCCATCCACTTGCAGGATATTTTTTTTTTAATGATCTTCAGAGTAATTTGAGTATTTTTTATAATACATAGTAGAAGCTTGTGTTTAGGTTCTTGCTGGCTTATGTGAATACCTGAGACACAGTGACTTACACTGGGACAATAAAATAGAAATTACTTGTAGGAATCCTCCTACCTCTGCAGAGTCATGGAGAAAGATGACCTGTGTCCTCAGAGGACAGAAGCGTTGGAGCTCTGAGACTGAAAGTGGGGAGGCATGTTTGTTTTAATATATGTAAGATTTGACCTGGTTTCAAGTACTTTTCTTAAGACCAGAGGAAGGAGAAAGCTGCAGAGAGTAGGGAGACACATGAAGCCTGAGGTTAGGAGGCTTACAGTAGGCTATGGTGTTGCTTTGGGGGTGTGTGGGTGTCTGTGTGTGTGTTTGACTGAAGGTGGAGATGGCAAATATCCACCTTTTTGGCAAGGACTGAGGAGTTGGTCTTTAGCTTGACTAATATGTACGTGTATGTAGGAAGGTTTAAAAGAAGGGGAAAATATTTGTTAATTTGGACTATTTGTGGTTGCAATATCATAAACGCTTGGATGTAATAAGAAAAATACAGTAACTTTTTGTTTTCAGAAAACTTGTGAGAAATATTACTTGAAATTAAGATTCATATTTTTTTGCAGAGGAGCTTTCTTTGTGAGGTTTTCATGTAAAAGCAGGGTTGCCTGTCTAACTGCATCCATAAATCAAGGTGGTGCCTTCTTTCCTTTGGAGCTTAAGGTAAAGAGTTTTGTCTTTAAAGCATAAGGTGGTTATTACTTGTCTGTAGACTTTTAAATACTGCACAAATGCACAAGATTTTTCTTTGATTAACTTTTTTTTTCATTTATTAACAAGGTAGTTATGTAGGAACATTCATCAGAAGCTTTAGAAATCGTAGGAGATTTATGATGTCATATGATGTCATTACAGCAATACGCTGCATTGTAAAACTTCAGAGCAACCACTGCTGTACCACCAGGGTGAATAATGGAGCATTCATTCACTCCTACCAAATCCCAACATCAAATATTCCACAGGCTCTCTTAAAACAGAAGTTGTGCCTATAGGAACATGTAGTGAGAAGTTGCGCTTGGGAGGGTGTAATCAGAGTACCTCAAAAGGAGTGGTAGGTATTTCAGTTCCCGGAAGTCATCGTGTTAAGACTGCACAAAAGCTACAGACTCTCTGAGGTAAAAGCTCCTCAGAAGGAAGTGGCTGAAAAAATCTTGGCTAGCTCATGGAGAGCTTGTGAGAACAAGCACTAGAGGCCAAATTCTGCTCTGTTACACCATCCTATGTTTGGACTAGTGCCAAGGACGAGCGCTTTCCCTGCTGCGACTAGACTGGAGGGAGTACAACTCTGAGGGGTCTGAGCAACCAATGACTCGACTCTAAACCACACATAAAATGAGTTTAGCAATCTTGGACTGTTGAACAATGATTCATTTTATAATACGACCACAAAATGTAGCTGAGTTGGTAATGATTGCTTCAAACAGCTCGAGAAACTGAATGAGCAAGGAGGAGTCGGGATTACCCTTAGCCCTACTAAGTGTCCTTGTTGGGCTGGAGGTCAAGGCTTCCCGGTATATCTTTTGCCCGGGGCTGCACCGGCAGGCAGGGGAGAGCTCTGCCTGCAATAGAGACAGACAGAGGTCTCATTCTTTAGTGGTAAACGTGCTTTAACAGCCACCACTGTATACTAACACTTAAATAAAATGAAAGGAAATGTTAAGTCTGCTGTATGTTACTTGTTCAGGATGTTAACAGCTGTATGGCAAATACATCTATAGTATAGGAGGGCGAGAAAGATACAAGCAAACTTTCACAGCCATCCTTTCATATCTGTAATTACATCCAGACTTAGCAGCAGTGTCATTTCATTTTGCAGAGGAGCGTGGCAGCCCTTGAAGTGAGATTTCTTGGTGTTCAATCCCACACGGTAGAAAAGGTCCATTGTGCTCTGACCCGCTTTAAAACAAACCATACGAAACTGTGCATGCATGCTGAAAGAGCCCCCCCTTTATATAGAGAACTGCCGTTTGTTGCAGGGGTTGCTATGGCAAACCGGGGCAGAAAATCCTATTTTGATGTTAAAGCGAAATACTTACAAATTGTAAGGAGACAGATTTTGAGAATATAAATTAATTAAATGGCAGTAATTGCATTATTGCACTATCTTGCCAGGGAAATAGCTATTCCTGTGAGAGTCTATTACTGTGTTAGGTCTTGGAGCAGAGTATAATTTTTTGAAAGTGCTTTAGGTTTTCCAAATCTGTCTTTCTGCTTTTATTTAATTCTAACTAGTGGTAAACTGCAGCTTAGCCCTGCAAAGGTGGTCGTCGTCCTGCATGCTTGAGTTGCTAAAGCTGTAAGAAGACTGAATAAGCATTTACAGTTTGGGCTTAAATTGCCAGAAGTAAATAACTTTAACCTCACCAATCTGGCCCAAGTAGCTGCTTGATAGCTTGCCCTGGTGGGATCAGTGCCTTTGATTGGGACAGGAAACATTAGGCTTCTTCCAGATAGGAGTCCTACAGCTGTCTAATGTGCCTTTTGCTCCTTGAGTGCTGGAGGTGCAAAGTGTCAGGCAGGTAGGAGACTTCTATGGTACATTTCTTCATTTGCAAGAAAAAGAAAAAACCCAAGGCTGTTTTATGTTGCTTGCCTTATTTTTTTCCCTGTGTCCTGACTGCTTAACGCCTCTGACCTTACTGTAGTTGAGTCCTTCTTCAAATTTCCAATGAAAGGATGAAGAGTCCACTTCAGAAACAGAACTGATAAACTGGATGCTGCCTAGCATATTTTTAGTCCAATTAGAAAAGCTGCTTGGAAATATTTTTTGCTTTTAATGCTGAAAATAGGCAGTTCTGTATCTTTACATCTATAATAGTTATTCATTAGAGTATTTCCTTACATTTTTAAGTGGGACTATGTTATGGCCCTTTGATAAAGTTTGAGGAAAAATGAAGACTAAAATGCCCACTTCCCACATCTGAAAGAGAAATTCAGATTTACAAGGAGAAAGAGATCAAACCACTATATATGAAGAGAAATGAAAAATGGTTTTTGTAAATGCGTTACCTTGGACCATGAAGAGCCTTACTCAGTTGACCCGATGAATGAAGTCCTTTCTTCAGGTGTTCTCCAAGCATCTTTGGTCTTTGCTCAGTTGATCTCAGTTGATCAGTCAGCCTCTGGTTGGCTGAATGTGGGCACAGGTCAGTGACTCTGTATTGATTGTGCCAGTATTGCCGGTCTTATGAATTGACCATCTGCTGTTTGCTTTTGTGTGCACGTTAAGAACCAGACAGAAAGAACATGGCAGTAGCCTAGGATTAATACCTACATCAACGTTAAGGAACTCTTGAGTCTTCTCAGTTTTGCCACTGCCTATTTGTCTTCAAGAAGTCATCTTTGAGTGTGCTACTAGTATAGCTTGCTGCAGTTGGTTGTGCTGGTGAACAAAGGTAAATATGTGCTTCTGTCAAATTTCCAGAGGTAATTTAGAGTGCATTGAGAGTGTCATTTTGTACGTTCCCTTTGGGTTCCTGAGTAGGCAGTAGAGTGTCCAATGCATCCAAGGAATGGAATGGAATGTAACAAAGCTTCTGTGTTGTGGATTGAATTTGATCTGTTTGGGAGAGGGACCAGCAGCTTCCCAAATGAGAATTAAAAAAAAAGAGAAATGTAAAAATGTTTATAACTAGCTCAAGTCAGCATGCTCATCTGGAACTGGCCAAGTCTAATTCAAGATGCTTTTCATGCCACCGTGTTTGCCAGCTACCTCTTAGACTAAGGCATTTGTAGTGATTCAAGAGTTCAACTCTGTGTTAGAAAAAGAAAGGCACTTCGTGTGGAATATCATTAAAAGCTGAGCCAAGTTTTTTCTCATTTAATATTACTTACTTGAATCCACTGTCTTTCCTAGTGTTTTGTGCAGCATTATTCTTTCTTGTTATGTTTATCGTTATTCAGCTGAGAGGTTTTTCACTGCGTTACCTGAGTTAACATGATCTCATGTTCAAGGCTAAAATTAAGGAGTTTTGAAAACCAGGGTATTCTGATTGTCACTAGTGCAGAGATTCAGTATAGATGACAGAGTGCTTTGAAATGGAGCTTTGTATCCACTTACCAGCTTTTCTTATCTTAATAAAAGTGACAAAGTATCAAATAATTTTAAAAATATAAAAAAAGGTTAATTGAAAACTGCTTTTACATACATGTTGCAGTCATTCCTTATGGGTAAACATATGCATAAAACATTGTAAATATACCCACAACATTCATTCTTATTAGATGAATACACTTTTTTATACTAACTCTGCCTGGTAAATGAATAATTTCTATCTTAAATTCTACATTTTTCCTTTGTGGTTACAACCAAAATTATACAGATTCCCTGTGTTGAATTATATCCCGAACTACTTTCCCCCAAGGTATTTTTAAACTTTTTGCCTAAATGATGTGCATTATTTTAATTACAGCACATAACAATTATCTGGAAGCTATTGGTTATTATCTCAGTCCGAGGTGCCACTTAAGTCCTTTTCTTCTCACAATTAACAGAATAATAATTGTTTCAAAGGCAGGCAGGGATATGAACCCCAATCAAATCCTAGCAGGCATGTCATTATCATAGCAGGGGAAAGCAAAGGAGCAGGTCCCTCCCTGAGTGAAAGCATTGGGAAGAAATGGGTGGTTGTATTTGTTTTGGCAGGCTGAAGCTGTCGTGAGCCCGGAGTCCCAGCCAAAACCAAGTGAGCTTTGAGTTGACTTGAGCCATTTCTCAAATGTTTTTGTGAACTCTTGCTTTTTTTTTTTT
>NW_008795918.1:2243808-2269154 GCF_000699145.1 Aptenodytes forsteri
CCCCACAAACATTCATTTTATTAGATGAATACACTTTTTTATACTAACTCTGCCTGGTAAATGAATAATTTCTATCTTAAATTCTACATTTTTCCTTTGTGGTTACAACCAAAATTATACAGATTCCCTGTGTGGAATTATATCCCGAACTACTTTCCCCCAAGGTATTTTTAAACTTTTTGCCTAAATGATGTGCATTATTTTAATTACAGCACATAACAATTATCTGGAAGCTATTGGTTATTATCTCAGTCCGAGGTGCCACTTAAGTCCTTTTCTTCTCACAATTAACAGAATAATAATTGTTTCAAAGGCAGGCAGGGATATGAACCCCAATCAAATCCTAGCAGGCATGTCATTATCATAGCAGGGGAAAGCAAAGGAGCAGGTCCCTCCCTGAGTGAAAGCATTGGGAAGAAATGGGTGGTTGTATTTGTTTTGGCAGGCTGAAGCTGTCGTGAGCCCGGAGTCCCAGCCAAAACCAAGTGAGCTTTGAGTTGACTTGAGCCATTTCTCAAATGTTTTTGTGAACTCTTGCTTTTTTTTTTTTTATTCCCCATATTGTTTTAATTATACTTCTCAGTGCTGGGAACATCACACCAGCTCTTCCATGTTTCGGGATTATTTGTGAAAGGATTTCTCATCAGCTAATAGCTGTTATTTCAAAAAATCTTCATCGGTTGGGTTAAAATCTGAGCTCAGATGTGTGATCACATAAGGGAAAATTCCGTGGAGACTTGGAGTGGAATGAAGCCCCCTCCTTAATACTTTTGTCTAACATATGTCACTGTATTAAAAATAATTACTTTGGTTCCTCAGAGGGGAAGAGGAAGGTTTTTTTTAAAACTTGGAATTCTATATTGAGTAGGCAAATAAACTCCTGAGATTGCTTTCATTTGAAAAGGATATTTTAAATGGTACCTTTTACTTGAATGTTGGCCAGTTTAATTTAGATTATTGCTTCTGACAATTAACCTCGTGTTGGGCTGCACTTGTCTCATTAGCAATGTGGCGAGTGATGAACTCGGATTCATGAGGGCTCAGCCCTCACCTGGGAAACTCACCCACCAGGGCTACGCTGCTGCTCTGACAATTAACAAATCCACGTAAAAGCTGTCCGGGGAGGCCTGGGGCTGGGGGATTAAACAAATATATTAGTAGTCTTATCAAATTCATTGAATAGTTTTGCTGGGAGAGAAAGTTAAACAGCAGAGGAGGCACGGGCATGGGATTTAAAAATACGTCTTTTTTAGGTGATCTGGTTTTGAGATTTTCCTGTTTCAACTTTTTCTAGTTTGAGACAGAATTTCTCCTTCAAAATTTAGCTGCTTTAAAAACAAGTTTTTAAATAAAAAGGGAATAGAGTGATAGGGAGTAAGGATAGGGCTAAATAATTAAGAATAAAATTCTTAAATTCTGTTTTAATGTAATGCTTCATCTGCCAGGAAATGATCAGTTGATTTGTTTTTCATTTAAGCAAAACCAGTTATGCAAGTTGTGGTTTCATGAACTGATTTCCCCCCCGATTTTTATCCACTGAAGCAAAATATCTCTTACTTCCACAGTCTACTGATCTGTGTTACACAGGGAATATTCAGGAAAAAATTTTGTCTTTTGATGGTGATTTGATGAACGAAAGGATTGAAGATAATTTTCTGCAATAGAAATAATTACTTTACCAACTTTGTATAGTTGAAGGCTTCTCATCTAAATATCATCAGAGAATGACTAGTAATGTTCAAACCCCAACATGACATACAAAGAATTTTCTGGCATTACTAGGAGAAAGACCTGAAAAAAATTTTTTTTTCAAATTTTTTTTTCTTCTTGCATTTTTAATTTCTTAGTTATACCAACATGCTGCGTATCTGTGTCTAAATTTACATATGTACATATAGATCAACTGTATAGTGTCCAGAATTAATACAGATAGACATATCTTTATATGCAGGAAGGGGGAAAAGTGTTAGTCCCTTAAAGTAAGTGTTTTATTTTTTCTTTTTAATTTAAATTCACTTGCATTTTATTTTATCAGCTCCCTACAAATACTTTACTACTTTTGCTGTGAAAATCAGTAAGGGGAGCATGATTTAAACTGACTGATCTGTTCTCTCCCATTATGTGGCTAAGCGTATAATATTTGCAGCCACTTAAAAGGTATTCTACATGTTATTTAGAAAGAGTTATTCCATTGAATATTTAATAATGTATACATGAAAACTGATCCAGAAGAGACTGTAGGAAAAAAGATTTGCTCTGGCAGTAAAGTGGGTTATTTTAGTGGAAAAATGAAATCTTTTTTTCTCCTTGACTGCTGGGAGAGATGGGTCTGTGCAGCCGGCCAGTTAAATGTGTAGCCCATATGTGCACCATGAGGAAAGCTAATGCTGAGGTGCGAATGTGACTGGCAGAGATCGCCGTGCCTGCCTGCCGTGTTCCTTTCTCTACTACAAGGGTAGCTTCGCCCTGCCCTGGGAGCTTGCACCTTTGTGTTTTTGCTGTACAGGCTGAGTGAGCATGCCTGGTGGTGGGTACCCTTGGGCACGGCTCTTGCGGAGCAGGCATCCCTCGCTCATCCCAGTAGACTAGACCCATGGCAGTCTCTAGTGATCTCCTCTTCCTCTTGTTTATGAATTTGGGTAACGCGCATGGTAAGAAGATGGGAAGAAAAGTCATGACTCAAGCTAAATAGAGAGTAGGTCGTTGCCTTGGGGGTAGGAGGAGGGGATATTAGAGGTTTGTGGTCTGGAGATTTATTCCTGTAGAGCTGGGAGGAGGCTGGCCGTCATTCAGAGATGGGAGCAGCGTGACGTGGGTGAGAGGAGGAAGGTGACAGTGATGTGGCCCTGGGTGGGTGGGTGAGTGAGCAAGCACTGACCAGCAGAGCCACTTGCCATGAGGGATTCTTAGCCAGGGTTGAAAGCATCTTATGGACTGTGACGAGTCTGAGCTCTATTTTAGCAGGAAAGAAAACCTATTCATTTATTTGTAAAAATTAAAACTATTTTCTTTGTACAGAAGGAGACCTAAAGGGCTGGCAACAAGGTTCAGACCATTTTCTGTCTGGGGCAGTTGTTGGTGGAGGGTTCTGCTGTCTCACTGAGGCCGAGGGAGAGTGTGCATCATTCTTGCCCATCAGCCTGTCAAGCCTACCTGTCTCTCGTGAGATACGGCACTGCAAATTCCCTTTCCCCTACTGGCAGAAAACACCTCAGCCATGATAATAGCATAATTTTGCAGTTCTACCACGATCGCTCTAAAGTTTTAGTTGTGACATTTCATTACATTTGCTAATCTTTTCCTTCAATATAAAAATTACTCAAAAGATGCTTCAGATATGGCATTCCTCTTATTTAAACAGGGCACATGCAGGCACACGACAGCTAATGGAATATGAAGCCTTTCGTACACTACGTACCTGGGTAAAAGCTGGCTTAAGTCCTTAATGTCTTGAAATTGGTACCTCCATTTCATTGCTGTTTGTAAAGAGCTTACGTCAGCACAGCCTAAAGACAGAGTATTTCCATTTCAAACTGTTATCTTAGTTTCTATGAATTAACAGTGTTCTTTAGACATTTCCAGATGAGGGGCCTCCAGGTTTTTGGTTCCATTCTCGGGGCATGCAATGAAAAGCATTTCACCTCAGAGTAGGTAAAGGAGGTAACAGAGAGGCCAATATTTTGGGCTACCAGCAGTAAAATTATTCCTGATTGTGAAGATTGGGTAGAACATAATTTTCAGCGGAACTTGATTGAACAACTTCTCAAATTTCATGAGAGCAACATTTTTAGTCTAGAACAGTGTATCTAAAGGAAGGCATTTCTCAGAAAATATTTTAGATTCATCCATAATTTATCCATTTTATTTAATATTTAAGATTATTCTCCTAGATTACAATTTTAATGGTGTGACTTTGACCTTTTACATCTATACCACAGTGGTGCCTGGTCACACTGACTGGGACCCTTATTGCATGAGCTCTTCAAATGAGTTATTCTGCGATAAACTGTAAACCAGAGCCATCACCTCGGGAACATGAGAGCTGTTTTAATGCTGATAGGCTCCCCTGATTGGATTTTCATCCACCATAAACTCAAATGTGAAATGGAGAAAGGAGGGTATTTCTGAGGCAGTGGATTTTTCCAGGTGGATATGCATTACGATGATGTTTGGTCCTCACCTAGAATGCTGCTGATCAAAAAGGCAGGCAGAAAAGCTGAACTGCCTCTACTCAGAGAGCTACAGACCTGAAGAAGTGCTGAAGCATCCCATGTGGTGGGTGTGCTGCATCACCTCTTTACGCCATATACTCTTTGGTTTTTTCCTCCCTTTTTTTTAACCGATTAGAAAAAGAAGACATTTCAAATGGTTTTGAAGTCTGAATTATTTTAGTATTTTAGGCATCTCAGACTTTTGGGATAATTATTTAGTAATAAAGTTTCTACTTACTCAGAAAATCTTTATTTCTTTGCAGTTTATACCTGTCTTAAGACCTGCAGTATGAAACAACCAATAATACTCCATGTCTCCAAATGAACAACCAACTTTGGGAGAGTAAAATAGACTTTCATTAAGATGCAGATACCCACAGTGCAACCCACGTCCCACCACCTGAGTGAGTGCCAAGAGCAGGGAATAGTTATTGGCTGTGGGAAATGACTGTGTCGGCAGAAACCAGATTGAGGCTTTTCCTCCAGGGTGACCTTTGAAATCAATCAGATTGTGAAAACGATAAACCTCCCAAAGCCACCTCTTTGTGTTGTGCTTGTTGTGCTGGTAGTGCTCCCTCAGTGCTCAGGTTTACTCTGGTTCCCTGTGCGAGTAAGGAGAAGAGAATACATTTGGATTACTGGGGGGTCGTTCTGGAGTGCATGTGCATGCAGTGTCTTCATCTTCCTACATAAGACTTCGGGAAGTACTGTTATTTATATCTTATTATCTCCTTTACTATGATGTTATTAGTTGAAATCCCCAGTCAATTACTGTGTATTTGTGGTACAGAGGAGAATGCTGGCAGCAGTATATGTTGTACCTTATGGTGAAATGCATCTTTGGTAGATTCCAGAGATTTTCCATTATTGGTACCATGTTCAGAATAAGGCATCATCCCATTGTATCTTTATTGAACAATATTCCCCAGAACTGCGATCGAGCCTCTGGATTCCCTTTCTGCTTACATTCATGTAGAAGCCATGCATATGTGGGCCCGAGACACCTGGGGCTTTGGGAGACGATTAGAAATGACGGTCTTTCCTCCCTTTTTTCTTGAAATATCAACGTGGGGGATTTTTTAGCTCTTTGTATTTGAATGTGAGACATAGTTCAGGAAAGAGAAAGAAGTGGTGAGAGCACTGACCTCTGGAGGAACGGAGTTCTGGTCCAGAAACTGGTTTAGTACAGGAGTGTTGGTATCAAACAACAGTTTCTTTCACCAGAAGAGCCATCATTGGGGCTGTTGCGGTAACCCATCTCTTAAGGTGTCTGCAGGGCCACAAAGAAAAAGGGGCCTGAGAGTGCTGGTGTGTTGCCTTCCAGCTTCGTGGGTTGTGAAGCACTGTGAGCTACTTACTGTAGCATGGATCTCAGGAGGTAGTAGAGCTCTCCAGCATCTCATGAGGGTGTTTGCAGTGCCACCAGTGCTTGAGACTTACTTTAGTCTTGCAGTGTCTGACAGTGTCCATTAAACTCCTGTACTGGTTTTGGCTGGGATAGAGTTAATTTTCTTCATAGCAGCTCCACAGCTTCTCTATCCTGTGATTACACGAGAATCTTAGCTGCTACATAAAGAAGCAGTAAACTTCTGGAAATGCTTCAAAACATGATCTGCGTGTGCTGCAAACCTCCAGATCCAAAAGTTGAATAACTCTTTCCAGTCTTTGCCATGTGCACAGAAAATTATCATTCAGATTAAAAAAAATAGTTCTTTCTGTCTTTCTATCTTTCAGTCTTTCATTTGCAAACTGACTAACGTGAAGATGAAAATGCTAACGGGATCCAAAAAGAATCTGGTGGCTTTGTAAGGAAATACGTTCAGTTCTAGGAAGATGTGGGCTAAGAAAACAAATCTGGGTTCATCTCAGCATAATGTGGGCTCAGTGTCCATTACTCCTGTACTGGTTTTGGCTGGGATAGAGTTAATTTTCTTCATAGCAGCTCCACAGCTTCTCTATCCTGTGATTACACGAGAATCTTAGCTGCTACATAAAGAAGCAGTAAACTTCTGGAAATGCTTCAAAACATGATCTGCGTGTGCTGCAAACCTCCAGATCCAAAAGTTGAATAACTCTTTCCAGTCTTTGCCATGTGCACAGAAAATTATCATTCAGATTAAAAAAAATAGTTCTTTCTGTCTTTCTATCTTTCAGTCTTTCATTTGCAAACTGACTAACGTGAAGATGAAAATGCTAACGGGATCCAAAAAGAATCTGGTGGCTTTGTAAGGAAATACGTTCAGTTCTAGGAAGATGTGGGCTAAGAAAACAAATCTGGGTTCATCTCAGCATAATGTGGGCTCATCAACGGTACAAGGGAAAACTGTTTTTTCTGAGTCTGGTAACAGTTCCTGCTTGCTCTGAGTCATCTCCTCTAGTGGTGAACTACAGTCTTTTTTTTTCTCCTTTGTTTTCTCTTGATAGGAAATGTAGCATAGTTCAGTAACCAGCAAAGCTTTATTTAGACTTGTCAGAAATGCAGAATGGTTTTGCTCCTCCTTGGAAGAAAAGAGGGAGATGAGGAACCTGAGAATCAGGTTATCAACTGAAATGAGTGGCAGTGAAGGAAAAATTTATATTGAATTTAACTGAGTGTATCTGAATTTACAATGCTGCCCAATTTAGGGACTAGGATTATTAGAATGTATTTTGAAAAGAAATACTGCGACCTTAAAGATACTATTCTCTGTCTCTCTCTAGTAGATCAATTTGTAAGGGCAGGGTAAGGTTTGATCTTTTGCCTTTTACCTGTTTGTGAGCTATGAGGGAGACCTGAGCCTAAAGATAAACAAACCCACAGTCTTTGGTCTGTTGCATATTCTTAAATATATGTGTGCATGCACATTTACATATGGATAATTTTGCTTCCTTATAATTTTTTAATATAAAAATGCTAGAAAACAAGTCTTACCTCCTTTGTTAACTGCTTCATGGTGGATCTAGTTCTTAACTGAATGTCGTTAAAGATACCAGGATCAAGCCTATGGACATTGTTTGGTCTTGTATGGATCTGGATATGCTCTTACAATAATGCAGCTACAGAGAGCAAAGTACTTCTGAGTGAAATTGCAGAGGTAACAGCAACCATATCTTCACATATTGCATTAATCTTGAATTAGTGGAAGCAGTTGTTGTTTGGGGTTTTCAGCAAAGTCCTCAATCCCTCTCTTTCCTCAGCAATACATGCTTTTCTATCCTGCTAGTTAGATGCTGTTCTACTAGTTCTTCAGTTGTTCATGTTGGTTTTTTTCATGGAAGTCAAGAACTGAATGTCTGGTGGGAGGAAAGAAAAGACAGAAGGCAAGCCAAAAGTAGTAATTTAGTGAAAAAACGTTTTGCTAGTCTTTATACAGTGTAAGGAAAACCCCAAAAAGACACAAATCTTAAACTAAAGAGATTAAGCTGTTAAACTACATAGGCCAAAATATGAATCTGCATTCATTTTAGGGCTTGGTTTGTGCAGCACAGCATGCTGTGTGTCCTTATTTTTCTTCGGACTTGAGACCCATGAATTTTCAAATCTACTTACAGTTGACTCAACACAAAGATAGTTGGCTACTGTTGTCTGCAGTCTGAGCCAGACTTTCCGTGCTCTCTGTAGCTGTGTTACTGTGAGTAGGCAGGATATTCAGATTCATACAAGGCCAAACAATGTCCGTAGGCTTAATTCTAAGCCTATTAGCCTCTACAATGTCCTATTAGCAATGCTGTTTTATAACCTTTAAAATGTGTTTTATGTATTCAGTTGCAATGCCATGTTACTGTGCTTTTTTCCTGCTCGGTGGGCTGTCTTTCCATGTGAAGCTTATAGGCGAGCATTGAAGCTGGGTGAACTGAAGGAGTTTGGGGCACTGGCATCTTTTTAAAAACAGATACAGGTTTTTCCCCAAAGAAGGAAACCATCTTTTGCCTCTCCCTCTCTTCTCCGTTCGAAAACATCACAATATAAAAATCCAAGAAAGGCTTCTGGAGGGTGGGGACCAAAGGCTGTCCGCTCAGATGCCTTGTTCTTGCTGGAGGTGTCGTGAGGCAGGTTGTGTCGGTGGTGTTGGGCTGGCAGGAAGCTGACAAAGGAGGTTGGAAAGCAAATGTTTGTGTAAAGTTCTGGTCCTTTTACTCATGTGCAGCCCCTTGTAGGTCATGAGGTGGCAATACAGTCACCGAGTCCAGAATTTGGGGCAAGATGATCCAGGCATCATTTGTGGCTGTTAAAGAAATGTGCAGCAGAGAAAAGCACCACCTGTTGAGTACACTTGCATTCATGTTTCTTAGCAACTGAGGCAAATACACTAAAGCCCCAATTTTCAGCCTGTAAGGCTGAGGTGGAACCACGTTACAGGTCCCCACTAGCAGTATCTGCCTATGTTGGCTCTCTGGGAGGCACCAAATTATAGACAGGAGCCGTGGTCCCAGTGCCAGGCTGGGGGATGGCAGAGAAGCAGGCAGTGTTTTGCCAGGGAGCCTGGGACTCAAAGGCAGCTGCTGTCCAAAGCAAAAGGAACAGCAGTGGTTTTAAGATGGCAAAGCAAACCTCCAGGCATGGGAACAGCTAAGGAAGCTCTTTGATCAGGGAATAGGCTGAGTTGTGACACTACTGGTCTGGATTTCAAAGGTGTTCAGCAGCCAGTGCTCCCTGGGAGGAGGCACAGCCTTTGCTCCTGTGCAGCTGAGCAAGCTCAAGCGTTCCCAGGATTAAGCTGGGAAGGATCCTACCATAAGAGTAGAGGTTGCTGAAAAGACAGTAATTTCATGCAAAAATGGGGAGAGTACCATGCTTTGGGCTTTATGTGGGGGTCATGTTAGTGAAGGAGCAGGTGCTGCAACCCTGTGGGCAGTGGGGCTACTGAATAATACTGCTGAGAAAAGTAGACCCGGTGTGATGGTGCCTCTGAGGAGAGAACACCCTGGTGGAGGGTAAAGCTGAGCTCCAGGCTGACACGGTCGTGAAGGGCAACTGCTAAGAGCTGCTTAGTATCCTGGATGCAGTAGCCTTTCTGTCGTGAGTTTTCATGACTGAAAAGACTTCGTTTTCATGCCATGGAAGTGACGCTTAGAGGAGTGGTTCGCTCTCTCAGACAAAAGAGAGAAAAAGAGGACTTCTCTCTCTTTATTAATGTGTTACTTCTTGCTGTCCAAGGTAAGTGCAGACTTCCCAAAAATGCCGAGAGAGAGATGTTATGCAGGGCTAAATGTGGTTTTCCTCAATGGAGGTAATAGTTTTAAAAGTAATACAGAAAAATGTAAAAAACACTTTTTTTGTAATATTTTGTACCTCCTGTGCTTCCTCACCCTTCTATTTATTTGTGGTATCCATGTACTATCATATAACAGTTGTAAAAATAATCCCCTGAAGTAAATGACATCAACCTTTTTTTTCTCTTCTGTTTCCTTACCAATTATTGGCTGTTTTTTCAAACAGAATAGGGGGTTGGAAAATTAAATAAAGACTTCCAAAATAACAAGCTTCAGAAAATTTTATTAAATTTGTGGGTTCATTCTGTTCTCTCTCTCTCCCCCTCTTTTTTTTTTTCTTAAGAAGATCTTTATTAATTTAGTCTAGTAACTTAGTGCCTATATTAAATTAATCTAATAAAAGTCAGGGTCCTCACATAACGTTTCCCAAATGTGAAGCAGCATCTATTACATGAGCCACAATCTTTTTACAGTAAAATGTAAACCCGATATGTAGAATTACAAGGCATCAAACTGTTTGGTGTATGTTATTTAAGTCAAATACTTGAGTACAGTCATGCTGGAGGAAAGGAATGGGCAACACTAGCATTCAAAAAATTAAAAACTCAAACCAAGCTTCATATATCAAAGTGATTTTCATCTGTGAAAGTACTCTGAAGTTCAATTAAACCTTGTAATGCTAACAGTCTTTCTATTGACAGTTACATCCATGTTTCTATAAACATTTTAATATATAATCGTATAAATATATAATGGTCTAAATACATAGTCTCTATTAAAGTCTGCATATTGATACAGATCTGAAAGGCTAGATACGAGTGTTTAAACTGACCAGCGCATAGATGCGTTGTTGTACCACAAAATTTCATTCTGTAAACCACTGTTGGTACACATAGTTTATGACAGCATTTTAAAACAGCAGTAGCAAAGACAGCAGTACAAGGGGCTTTGCGCTGCCAGAGCTTGGGGTAGCTCGGCCGTGCCTTCCCCTTGGGTGAAGGTCACCCTTTTGTGAAGAGCCCTCAAGTTGCACAAGTCTCACGAGCTGGGGTGGAGTGTTCATCATTCAAGGAGTGTGGGTGTTCCTGTTGATTTGTGGATGTGTCCATCACAGTGTAATCACATAGTTTATTCCTGTTCTCTCACTGAATTATTTATTATGCACTGAAATGAGGAAGGAGGGGGATTCTTTTGTATTGGCATAAACATAGGATTATGTTCATTGTGTGCTTTCAATCACTAAATCACAGATATGTCAATTGGCGTAATACAGTCTACCTCATAGGGATGTTATGAAGCTTAATTAATTAATGTTTTTAAAGTGCTTTGGGATCCTCTGATGACAGGTGCTTTAGAAGTGCAGGGAAGGATTATGCTGATTATTTTTCCCATTTATTACCCCAATATGTCACTGGTTGAAATTCAATAGAATAATAAGGGCACCCTTACAATGATGGGCAAAGACAGTATAATATTTTTTAAATTGCCATAAGAGCTAGAAAAGGCAGCTCAATAATATAATACAAAAATTAATATAATCAGGGTTTTTTTTAGTTGTTCCTGTTGCTTTTTTCTCTTTTCTGCTTGAAAAATCATTCCCTTTGCTGGATTAACAATAATAACTACAAATTACGCCTTTATGTTGTCACAGTTTGATGATATACTACAGCCAGGGCACAGGTTAGAAACACGGGCTGAGTTACTATGTATTGCAGGGTAGTGATTTCCTGCAAACTGATTTATGGATAAATAATTCTATATACTTATTACATGGGACAGGCAGTTTTTAATTTCTGTAACAAAGCACAGCTGAACAAAGGAAAATTACATGCTATAGCATAGGGACAAGACGTCTCTGAAGAGGATAAACAGATGCAATCAACGTCACACGAGCCTACCCATCTTGTAGGGGGGCCCTGACAGTAGTGGCTGATAGATAAATGTCTTGATTGTCCTGGAAGCGGGGGTTTTATTGGGTGTTTCATTGAGGTCTTTAATTTGGAGTTGTAAAAGCAATCAAAAGTATTTGGGTGCTAACACTAATCTGCAGTTTCTCCTGGGTTTCTGTTGTGTGTTGATAAGAGCTGCTGTTAAAAAGTAAGATGTTTAAACAAAACTATTTGATCGGACTCACAGCACGGCAGCAAACGACAGTTGTGTTCTTCGCCCAGCCTTGTGTTTGCGGTTGGACACTCTCAGGCTGTGATCCTGTGACGCAGGGAAGCGAACACTAGGGTATCTAGTACAGCTCTGGGACAGCCACAGCCATGTGAGGCATGGCTCTGGTCCGGTATAACTCCGCAGAATCAAATTTGCTCAAAACATTTGGAAGGGGTGAATAAAGCCCAGGAGATCTTATGCTGGGCTGGGCACTGCTCACATCAACTCCGTGCTGTTTGCCGTGTCTGACTGTACAGGCATGTGTTCTTGCCTGAGCTGTATGTAACTTGTACTGCCACAGCCTGCAACGGTGCTGACCCGGCGTTACCGAACATGGAGCTGTAGCGTAAGAAACAAGCTTTGCACTTCTCCAGTTTCCAGCCTGACTGTGTCCGTCAATCCACAAGGAGAGCAATTGTCTGCTTTAATAACTCACCCTATATGAATCTCAGCAGGTCACATTTGCTTCTGCTGTAGAAAATGAGAGGGTTTGGTGTTGTGCATCAGGGATTCAAATGGTTTGTCTGCTTAGTGTTGACAAGATCTTAACAATGTTTGGTAAGGAATCAATGTCCTCTGCTATCCTTCTTTTCCTCTTTAGCCAAAGAACACAAAATTCCTTCTCTTTCCCTCTCTGTACATATTTGGGCAGGTATTACTCATGATTCATTTTGTAGCTGTCTCCAGAAAAATGTTGAGGTGGGAGGTGGTGATACTAATAGGAACTTCCAAAATGTCCTTCATTTGATCCCGTGACTTAATTTTAACCTTAGCGGATTAGCATTTTAAATAAGTTGCATTAATCCTGTGTGACCCACCTACAGGTATCCATTTAAGATGTGCTCGTAAATTGTGAAAGGTGAAATCAGGAATCTAGCTGTGGTGGGAGCAGGGGATAGTTTGTGAAGCGAGCCAGTGACCACACGAGGCGTGTTCTGGTCCTGTTTGCTCTGTTTAGCTGCAAAAAGGAATTTGGAAAACGCCCCATTTTAAGAGTTTGATTTTACAGTAGCGATGTATTGAAGTGTCCATGAGATGTCCCAGGAATTCCCCGTGGGACTATCCAGATAAAAAGTTAACTGTGCAGGTGACCGGGAGATGCAGGACCTGGACTTCATTCTGTTTATGACCAAGAAGTGACATAGCTAGGCTATGATTGAGATATATATTTTTTTTTTTTTTTCCTAAACCC
Source organism: Aptenodytes forsteri (assembly GCF_000699145.1). NCBI lineage: Eukaryota > Metazoa > Chordata > Aves > Sphenisciformes > Spheniscidae > Aptenodytes > Aptenodytes forsteri. Next base: position 2,256,565 of record NW_008795918.1, read on the forward strand.
CAGATGTGGCATTCTTAGAATGAGTGTACTGTATGGCTATCTTTCTGTTTGCAAAGACAAATGAGGCTTCTAGCCCGTATAGGTAAATAATTTTCTGAGACAGTATAAGCTACATGGTAATGAAAAGGGTTTGCCAGCTTAGCTGTATTTTTCTAGGAAAGCAGCTTTTTGCCTTTTGATATTGTTATGCTCCTGATTAACGTAGTTATTCTAGAAGTCTGCTTTAGCCCCAACCTTGCATCCATTCAGTTCACATCTCACTAGGGTGAAGTCCCAGGAATAGTCCCAGTGCTTTGGATGCATCACTCTTTCAGGTGATGCTGTAAAATAAAGGTCATGAAGATCCTGTGACAAGTTCTGCTAGATACAGAGGTCAGCCATGATGTAGCTGGTCAAGGCTTCTGTTCAATGTATTGTTCTGCTCAGACTTGCGTGGTTATCACTTTCTTCTCCAAAGGAGCTGCATTTTAAATGAAACTAAATTGAAAGCACTCCAGCAGGGTGGCACATCATTGGCCTAAGTGGAACGACAGAGGTGAATTGCAGTGGTTGTTATGTGTGAACCTGACACTCGAGCTCACAGAAGTTTGCCACTAGTGTGTTCTGGCATTCTTGTGGGTAAAGGGAGTTACACAAATTTAAAACTAGGTAAAACTAGGTTACTCTGTCTTTTGATGAAGCTGAAGCTTAAACTTAATAAAAGACCTGTCTGTAGAAGGACATGCGTTCGAGAACCATCTCTTCTAAAATGTGTTTTCAAAAAAAAATCTTTTGTGAAAACTGTTTGGTCTGTTTATTGTCTTTAATTGACTAACTGGCCTGGGCTGCATTCAACCATTTCTAGATGAGTTCTTGACAGCTCTGCTAGTATACAGCCATTTCTTGAGTGTGAGCAAGCTTTGAAATCTGTTGAACTTTCCATTCAGAAAACTCAGAAAAGAGTCCCAAAGGATCATTGATACAGAAAAGAGAACCAGACTCATTAACAGGAGAGTTTTGTGAACTCATGAAAGATGTGCTTTTGAATTTCCTGAGCAGTCTGATCTGCTGTGCATTATCCACACATAATTTTGAGAAGGTCTGGAGCAGACAGAGGAGTGATATTCCTGGAGCAGTAGTATATTCATTAATAACTCGGTGACCTTTGCTCATTCCTGTCCCCGCTCCCAAGTCTCAGTTGTGGTAGGATAAAAGCTCGGTCAGGCCAGCTGAAGTGATTTCTTTAAAGGCCTGAGCTGTATCAGTTGGAGTCAATGGGAGGAACAATAAAAAATGTGTATGTGGAAGTGACTCCATGCTACCAGGCTGTTCTCATCTTGGCGTTGCTGTTACACGTAGAAATACCCGGTCCTGGATGAGAAGGGACCTTTTTAGGGGGAAAATTTTGGTCCACTCAGATTTTACTGAGGAGTCATTCAGAGATGTCTTCTAGCGTGCAGAGAATACGTTTGCTCAACAAGCTGGCATCATCTTCCCAAATGCAGCCCAAGAGTTGCCTTAAGTACAGCGTCGGTGCCATGAAATAAACCACCTGTGAAGTCTGCTGAGGAGCTGGATGGAAACCATGGCTTCTGGCTATCGTTTGGACCAGCGTAATGTGCTCTGGAAAAAAAAAATTTGCACGTCATATCACACCAGCTGAAAAAATAGTGCACATCAGCAGTGCTGTAACACAGAGTAAAGGACTCGCAGCAGGTGTTAACGTGCAGAGGCACCGAGCATTATGGTAACACCTGTGTTTGTCTAAATCCAGCCAAAACTATTTCCTCTCCAGTTGTAGAGGAGGATTAAAAAAAAAAATCTACCTAACTTTCAGTAGTAGCAGACATTTCCTGTAAAGCAATTTGCATAGTATTTCCCATGGTGCACTGTGGCTGCGCTGTGGTTTTCTCTTTTAAACTTTTTTAGTTTGGGGACACCTTTCGTAACTGGTAAGTGACCCCCGACCGTTTCTTTGTCTCTCGCCAGCGTTGCCAGGCCTGAGCAGTTGCAGATGGTGTGCTCTCTGAGTGCTTTCCTTAATTGAATGAAAAATAAAGCTTCTTGTAAAATATTACCAATTTAGATGTGACTTATGGGGCACATATGATGCTTATTTTTTCAATTACGTGAAAACTTGGCGTGGTTAAACATAGGAAGCCAAGTGTTCTGTGAAGCTGGTATAGATTTCTGGATTTTTAGGTGATTTTGCTTTAAATTATTATATAGCAGAAGGGGGTGAAGGAAGTCAGCAGCTAAACTGTGTTTTCCCAGCATGTATTTCACTCAGTGGACCCTTGATGCTCATTTCATGACTAATATATGCTGTACTATACGCATTTCTTGTTGTCACCAGAGATAACATTAAGTAAACTATCCCCTTAAGAAAAACAGCTTTTCTTGGCAAGTGGAATATGACTCAAGGAGCCAGCACTGGAGACATACGGTGCTGTGAATGAGTGCTGTGTGTTACTCTACTGGATCTGAGTCCAGGCACTATTTATACTGCAGCATATTCAGCACCAGATTGTTAAATCTTAATACTGAAACAGTGCATCATTTAAATGTTTTTGTTCTGTTTATGTCCCATTTTCAAGCATTGGATATCAAGCAACACTTACTAACTTTCTGTTTCATTTGGACAAGATCTTCCCTTGCCAAAAGCTTTCTAATCTGCTCTTGAAATATTAGCCTGTCTGTACCAGCATGTTACAGTGAAATTTTGTGCCACTGAGGATGAACTAGGTCGCTTCGAGCTTCTTTCAGTATGTGGTGATAGAATACCTTGCAAAGCAATACGTCAGCGGTAGATGCAAACATTTAAGTGCTACAGAAAAGGAGTTGTACTAAAATTATTTCCTCCTCAACCAAAAAAATATTCCGTAGCAGTTATTTCATGGGCTCATAAGCACTGTGTTCTATCATTGTCTCTGTGCAAGAAGCTTTGTTTCACTGTTTCAGAGGTGGTATTTATTTTAAGATCATGTTTGGGAAATCAGGATCAAAGACCTTTGCCATTTACTTCAGTTGGATTAGTTCCAGAGCTGGTGAAGAACTGGGAGTAGAAAGTGAGGAGGAGAGAGTTGAAGTTTCTTGACATCACAGCATCCTTCCAGATATCCAAAGAGAGTTCTTAGAGCTCCTGTTAAGGAAGTAGTTTTCTCATCTATTAGTGTATTTCTGGCAGTAAAGTTTACAGATGGTCTTTTTGAAGATCAAAAAGTATATTAGCAGACCTCAAAAGGCATCAGTTTAAATGGGAGAAAAGGTGATTGGTGTCTTGTAGGGCTGTGCTGAGAGGAGTTATGTGAGCAGAACAGTGGGGCAATGGGAACACGGTGGAGGAGGGAATAAAAGCAGTAGTTGCAATAGTGCAGAAAAAGGCTGAACTGCTTTGCTCTTATGTAGGATGGCACTGTGGCTTGCCTTGTTTGGCGTCTTCCTGGAAGTCATTCCTGGGTATTAGTCATTGTTTTTGGTGTGGGTGGGCCCTCTGCAATTTCTGTCTAAACAGAAATAATACCTCTGCACCAAATGGTTTACCATTCAAGTTTACAGTCTTTGTGGCAATCTCATCCAGAAGAGGTGATGATCCCTATTAAAGAATGAACAGAAGTAGAAATAGGACTTACAGCATTCCTCCCCGCCCCCCAAATGCTATTTTGGATCTGCGGTCAGCAGCTTGCAGTTGGTTTTTTTCACAAAGAAAAGCAACCGTCTGCATAGTGCAACTTGTAGCTGGGGGTGAACTCTTCCTACTTCGTGGATTTCCAGTGCCATCCATCCACACTGGGAATTGTACCATGCTTAGATTGTAACTGTGTGCTGAAAGCCCACACATAGGAATTTTCCTGTTCAAGTCAAAACCAATGCATTTATTTACTGAAGGGTTTTGTAGACTGCAAAATCAGGACTATAGAATATTTAAAGCTTGTTCTAACTTAGAGAACTAGGCTTTAGTGGGATGATGAAAGATGTGAAGGGAGGAAGCCTCCTGTGCTTCCGTGAAGTAATTTAAGAGCCAGAAACATGTCAGCAGCTCTCTGCTAAGAATTTAAAATCTATTCCTACTCTTCCCCATTGTTTGCTTCAGGAGTCAGTACAACAGATCTTTTTGAGCAAGACTGCGATAAATCTCAAGGCAGATCTTGAATCTTGTGAACAAACAAGCTTATCAAAGGGTTTAGTAAATGGCCGATAAAATATAAAGTATGAATTTTTTGTTTTCTTTTCAGGAATAATCAAGCTTGGGAGGTGGAATCCCCTCCCTCTCAGTTATGTGACTGATGCACCAGATGCGACAGTAGCCGACATGCTACAAGATGTCTATCATGTTGTGACATTGAAAATCCAATTACAAAGGTGGGTGTTTCTGAACATCTGTCCTTCTCTATTCTCTGAGCTGCTCTGTCGATCACAGCATTACTACAGAGATTAGCACATCCTGTCTTCATTAATTTCTGGTCTTTTGATGAAATGAAAAGAAAAATGAAGAGAAGAGTGGGTCACCTGGCAGCTTTTTGGTGCATGTTCCAGCTGATTTTGTATGTTTTCTGAAGTAGCAATATGGCAGCAGAGAGGGGAGGGGCAGAAACGCAATCAAGTAAAGATACGGGGCCTTTAAAGGCAGACCTTTCCACAATCCCTAATTTAATGGATTTCTGAGGCCTTATTGTATCAAAAAAAAAAAACTCCTTGCCTTTTTCCAGGGGCTGCATTGTGAGAATCCAGGTCTTCTACTGCCAGTTGCTGAGATGGGGAGGAGGGGAGCTTGTTGACTTTCCTTTTTTCTCCAGTGGTCTTCCCAGTGAAAAGGCGAGAAGATGAGGAAGGGATGTGTTACTGCAGCTCCATTTGGCATTTGGAAAATATTTTCCTCCCCTGAATGCTAGTTCTGATTAGAAAAGCAAAAGCTCCTGACACTTTTACACTTACTTGCCCTCCCTTCCCCCCCTCCCACTTTTTCTCCCCCTTTCTCTCTATCGGCCTTCAAAAGAGTCCTCAAATAGTTACTGATGTCTGCATAAGGTGGTGTGGCAGGTCCCTGGCAGTGCATGGCACACTCTAGACCTGCTGGTAAGCCTACATTACGCAGACTGCTGTAGCTCTGTGGTCAGGACATGTCAGAGGAAAGAGGCAAAAATAACAGACAGCCTGGAATAATTTGCCCACAATTCTTTGAAGCTCAACTTGAACAGAAGAGGGGTCCATTGGGATGTGTGTCTGTGTCCTTTGGTGGCAGGTACATACCCTCCAACTGTTCAGTTCGGTTTGGAATTTGGCAGTAGTTGGTGCCTCACTGACATTAACGTCCCAAACAGCAACATTTCTTTCCTGTTATATCTCTGATGGGGCTTGGGGCTTCCAGTTCCCACTAACAGGCGTTTCCTTGGTTTTATATACTGTTGTCATTTCTCAGCTAGACTGCATCTCTGCAGCATAGTTGTAAAAGAGCATCTAGAGCCTGTAGCCGCTATAAAACTGGAGTGCAGTAACTCATCTCCTCAAAAGTGTGAGCTACCAGGAGTCCATCTAGCCTATTGTCACATCTGTATTACTTCAGGGTATCAACCCAAGATGAAGGTCTCATTCTTTATCTTCAAAGTGCTTGAATGCCTGGATGCCATGTAAATAACAGATAGCGTGTGACTTTGAGATAAAGATGGTCATTGACTGCTTGAACTCCTCAAGCACAACTGAACTTTCAACTCCGAGCATAAAGCTGGGCTGTACAGGCAGAAGGCAGAACCACCTCGGAGGCCGATTGGAGAGCGTGCACTAAGTTTCTCAGGCATGAATGGCAATGACAAGCTTCTCCCAACTTTCTGATGTGCTTCTCGGGTCTGTCCCCATGTATGTAGACACAGACCATAAGCTTGTTAAATTAAAAGAAGCACAAGTCACATGAAGACAAAAGCTTCACTACATACGCAGTTCTTGTAGAATGAAAGTGAGGAGGAACTACATGTGACAGATGTTGGGCATATGGCTTAATGTGTTTCTGAAAGGCTCTCGGATACTTCAGCGATGAGGGCAGTATAAGAACTGGTATAAAATAAAATTAATTTTTCAGACTCACTGCTCAAAGCCTTGCTGCCACACAATGTGGGCCCTTACTGTTTAGTGATTTTCTTAGTGACAGTGTGGCATATATAGTTATTTTTCTATGCCAGCAGGAGTATCTTTCTTTGTCTGGAGAGGATGGCTTTATCCAGCCATTTCTGGGGCTTGCTTTATGCAGTTTCTTTGCTCTCCACCAGGCCCCAGAGGGAATGGTTATGCACACGTATAATATCATAGTAGGATTAGCTGCTATTCCTGCCATGTACTGTCATTCTTTTAGTTAAACTACACATCTTCTGGGAGTCGGGCTTGGTGGGGAGGGGAAAGAGGGGAGAAACACCTTGACGGGCTGGCTAAGCAGGAAACTCCAAGGTTGTGCTCGCTGCTTAAAGGTCTATAGCACTTGTACGCAAAGAGTAAGCATCTATGAAGGTGGTGATTCTATCTACTTTTTGCTTTCTGTTTTAACAGTTGTTCAAAGTTGGAAGACTTGCCAGCAGAGCAGTGGAACCATGCCACAGTTCGCAATGCCTTAAAGGAACTGCTCAAAGAGATGAATCAGAGCACATTAGCCAAAGAATGCCCACTCTCACAGGTCAGTGTTTTTAACAGGCTTAGGGAAAGCCAGATTTACAAGATCTAAAGCTCATATTTGTTCAGTAAAGGGCTTAGACTAAACAATTCCATAAATATCACATCAATTTCTTGTTTTCTTTAGAAAGAAGAAATTTGAATTAATATGAAAAAAAGTATCTTTATACCATGTTTTCTTAGTGGGTTGCCAGCTGGAAATTATGAATGAATTGGTTGATTTTTATCCTGCTGTTCAGTGAGATGTAAATTCTTCATTCTGAACCTTTTGCAATAGGACTGATGATCCTCAAATGCAAGATTTGAGTTGCTTCTTCCCACTAGCAGAGGCCTGCCTCCCCCACTAACCTGTAGGTAGCTCTCATCAGCCTCCAACTATGATAAAAAGTATGCTGTTTTAACAGTTGTGCCCCAATTTCTAGGAAACAGCAACAAAAAATGTATATGTGATTATGTTAAAAAAAGAACAAAAACTCAGTCTCATTCTCCATGACTGCTTTATAAACGGCAGTGATGTCATGTCTAAGACACTAAGACACAGGTTCCTACAGATATCATGAGTTCTATTTGTACTGCAGATTGTCATAACAAGAGATTCATAAAATTTTCATGACCGAGTCCTCCTTGCCTTTCAGAAAAAACAGAAAAACACTTCAGCACCCAGACCAAGTAACTTTTCTAGGAGTGAAAAATATGTTGCCTTCTAAAAACTTTGTTAGAATCATAGGTTAATCTGTCTGTTGTATCTTAAAAAAGTCAAAACGTCAGTAATCCCTGCTTGCTAAAAATCCGTTGCTTTGCTAGCCTGTATCTAACATTTTTTTTCCTGTGGTTGCCTGTCTTGCATTGTACTGTACACTCGTCCTGCAATTCATGATCTAAAGCCTCAGTGAACCAAGAGAATTCTTTCTGTGTATAACCAGCACAAATTTGCCTCACTGTGTTATGATTGCAACTCCAGGGAAAGCACAGAGGTGAGATACAGAGCAGAATTTAGGTCTTTGCAATTGGTAGGAATCACGTTCCTCATCTTCCTTAGCCATGTTGGGTCTGCAGAACTAACAGGAATGGAAAGGCTGTGTAAGGAAAAGCCATGTAACTTGCCTTATTTACCAAAGGAGTAGCAGTGACTCTAGATATGCACAGAGCGTAAGTGTGTTGAATACGAAAGTATTTTTCTTTTCACACAGTTTAAGTGTAATTTCTTTAAATAGAATTATCTGTGGAATCTGGTCAGCTAATGATGATTGCAGCATATGGTTGTCTCTGCCCAGTGTTCTTCAATATCCAGTATAACTAAACTATGCATCATTTCATATGCAGAATTCACTTGTTGTCTGGGTCTTTTCCCTCCCACTTCAGTTTCAAAGCCTACCAGGTAGAAATGCTGCAGTTGGTTTAATCCTTCTATAGCCTCAGTCTGAAATATATTTACAAAATTACTGAAGGACTGCAGCAGCAAAAATCCTTGCCCCAGTATTTATTTAGTGGACAAAACTAAAAGGAGATCCTTCTGTAGAAAATTGAGCTTGCTTACTTTTAAGGGCAGGTGTAAGTGACCTCGAGTAATGACTAACCCTTGAACTGGGACTGCAAGAATGCAGCTTGTATTGTTATTGTTATTATTGCCATAAAAAGTTTCAGTCTCTTTTGTTTTGGCTCACAAAATGCAAGAGATACAATGGAAGGTTGTAGAGGAGCTGTCTATTACATTCATCTGAATATGCCTCTAATACAATTCCTTCTCCCAAATCAGTTTTAAAAAAATATCGTGCCAAATGTGAAATGTCATTACAACCCCCTTGTGGTTAATATATTATTGACAGCAGCAAATTGCAGAGTGGTCTCTTAGGAGTCAAACTGCAGAGTAAATGCTGCTGTTTATTAATGTGTTCACAGTGCCTCAAGTACAGAAGTGGAGAGGGGCAGCGCAGGGAGCTCCGCTCCCACCAGCGACGGTGCTCTGTCTCTGGTTCTCAGTGCCCGAGCTTTCCATGCAGCCCAGATGGGGATTCTGATTGCCGCTAATGGGAAATGTAATCATTCACTTTGATTTAAAATTGTTCTGTTTTTTTCTGCTAGGTGTATTATGTGGCTGCAGCTTAGCTACTCTTAGCATACGGCTCCTTTTCAAACAAATAAATCCCAGTTAACCAAGCAGGGGGGAAGGAGGGTAGGTGGGGGGAGTGTGTGTGGCAGAAAGAAATCCAATTATTTCAGCATTTCCATCTTTGCATAGAGACCTCTGTCTTTCCTGTATATTGTATAACTCATTTTAGCCCTGACCATGAGTTTTGTCTCTTTGCTGGAGCAAGATTTCTTGGGATGTGAGCACATCCCATATTTTTCTCCTTGAACTTACTGCACTGGATTTTCTTTGTGCGGATATTTCTTAGCTCCTGGTCTAAGTAGTTTTCATTCCACGTGACTGTCATGGCCACACACATACCGAACATACCTGCTACTTCATATAATCTATTCCTTACTTAAGGATTTTCCCAGGAATAATGTGCATTATTTAGAAATTCGCAATCAGTCAATTTTTTTTGCCACTCTCTTCTGAATGGATATTTCCTTTCTGCAGACTTATCAAGATTCCTAGCAGAAATACCCCTAGGATTCCTTTCCATTTAATAGTGAGGATATGCAGTTTGAAAGTTGTTATGGTTCCTTCCCCTGCTCTACTGTCAAGCAGTTGAAGAGAACCTGTCCAGGGATTTTTCGCCAATGGTTGATTTACTATTTGATTTTACTATTTAGTTTAAGCTTTGCTTTCTCAAATAAAGGTTAATGGGTTAATATATTTTGTGATATTTAATAGCCCTGCAATTTCAGTAATGTCGATTTACTGTAGAACTAGAGGATTTTGGGGGGAAAAGGGGGGGGGGGAACCAAATTGATATGTAGACGGAGCTAAACAATTTCCCCACCCTTCCTTAGTGACTGGAAATTTACCTAATGTGACTCTAAAAAAAAGCAAGTTAGCTCAACTTTGTTCAAAATCCTTCCTTAGCAGAGGCTATCTCCATGTCAGGCTTTCAGAATACTATTGCTTGTTAAAACGACTTGGAGCAAGGGAGGATTTATGGGGAGGGAATTGCTGCTGACTGCCACAATGCTAGGTTTATGTCTCAAAATATTGATTTTAATTAGAAAATTGAATCTCAGTTTTAGAAATTGAAGCTGCCACTTAAAAAGGCTCTTACTTCATAGCCTTCAGACACTTCTGCAGTGCACCATAGCAGCCTTCGAGTGGAAAAGTTGAAGTGAAAAGGCAGAAGAGCCTCTTTACTGAAAGTGAAATTACCTGTTGAAGACTGAAACTAATCTGCACCACCCAGTTATCTTAAGTCTCTCAGTTTTGCTCACATTTTTTAAGTCCCCAAAACTCCAGAGTTCAGGAACAGCTGGAGTCCTGTGATATTGCAGTGAATTGCGTAGAAGGCTGGATAAATCTGGAAGAGGGAGGGGATGTTTTTGTTTTTAAAGCATTGTTAAAATTGAGTAAGCCAATGTGTAAGCTTTGTAGCTTTCCAGAGATGGCCAAGATCCCATTTTGCACAAGAGCCTGCAGGAGCCGGTGGGCCACGGTAAATAGCTTGTAACCCACGTAATAGGTAATAGGTGTAACCCACGGTAAATAGCTTGTTCTCGCTCTCTCATCTCTGTGCAGAAAGGTCATACAATGTGCCAGGGCTTTTTCTGAGCTTTGACGTAAGTGAGGAAGGAGGGCATAAGGAAAAGGTGATTTCTGGAGAAGGTGCATTGGCTCCCATGTGTTAGTGGTGTTAGATTGCATTTCCTTGCTGGAAATGTACATGTGCTGGGAATGATTTGACCCTGGAAGAGTTCGGGAGGGGGGAAAAGGAAAGCAAAATGTTGTTAAAAAGATGCCTCCTCTATAGAAGGGGTGAAGGGAGGGGAAAAAAATAGAAAGGAAGAACTACCAGTAACCAGGCTCTTTCCCACCCTATGGGCAGAGGCACCCCAGATATATAGTATCATTTTTATGGGTATCAGGTGCTGCAAAACAGCTCCGCTCCTCTCTGCTTCAGTTGGCTTGTACTAAGAGTTGCTTGAAGGGAATTCACAAGGAGTAGAGAGGAGTGGTGGTTAAGCAAGTGGTATTTCAGTTTTGTTGAGCTTTTTTGTGGCTTTTGGCTGTTCTGTATTGTAGTATGTGTAGTTCCCTGTGCTCTGAATGACACTGTTAATTTCTCTTTTGGGTGATTTTTCACACAAGGGCTAATCACACGTTTCTATAAATTATATTAATTTAACTTATTTGCCTAACTGTTGTTCTGCAGTGAGTAGCACGGATGTTCTCCGATTCTTGGCTGTGTGGTCTCGCTGCATTTGGAAGCAGAACAGAGACATCTGAAAAGCCTTATTTGGATTATGCATGCTGCAGCATCTAATCTTACCTTTAGGATCTGGTTCCTAAATCATGCTTGTTCTCACCATGCAGTGAGCATGTGTTCCCCAGCATGGCACCGCCTGTTGTTACGCAACTAAAGTTTAGATATTGTAATATCACAAGTACAAAGTAAAGTAGAACTGCCCCCCCTGGCCTGAGCTGCAGCTCTCAGTCTAGGTTTGTACTGCATCTTTTTTGCATTATTATGCAAAATAATAATTATTATTTTCTAATTTTAATTATGGCTGGGAATATAGAATGGAGAATAAAACCAATTTTGTGTACTCATCAGACACTTCTTTTGGTTTTCAAGTCGCAAATGGATGATGATTGTGCACTCGCATGTCATTCACTTTCCCTGGAAAAGATTTCTAATTGTGTAAGATATTTTAAAACACTTTTTGTCTTTCTTTCTGTACTTCCAGAGTATGATTTCATCCATTGTAAATAGCACATACTATGCCAATGTGTCAGCAACCAAGTGCCAGGAGTTTGGGAGATGGTACAAAAAGTACAAGAAGATTAAAGGTAAATTGATTTTTTGTGACTTTCCAAGTTCTTGAACTTCTGCTGACAGTTTGAGATTATTTGCTTTAAGTAAAAGTGATAATAAGCTATAATAAAATTAGTGAATTTGTCTACGAAGAGGGCACAGTCACAGCACATTTGAAATTAAATCTGATACTTTACAAACAAGGCTGGCGTGAAAACACAGGCCACTTAAAACATGCTTAAAATATCCCATTTAGCTGTGCTGAACGATCAACTGTGTTTTGAATTAAGCCAAAACATTTTGGAAAAAAAAAAGTTCTAGTAGCTCTGGATTTAAAAGTTAAATTGCTATGTAAATTACCTTAGTTGTGTTTTATTCATGAAAGCTAAAAACCTGTCTTTCTAAGTTACACGTGCCCTTGCTCTCTGTTTTCAATACTACTAAGTGTACTGGCATTGCTGCCATGTTTTATCGTGTGGAATCTGGATACCAGTAGTGTATTTAATACCTGATTGTTAGGAGACATTGCTAAATAACAAGGCGCTGCACCCATTGAAGTTAAGATGAAAATAGCCCATTGTTTGTATTTTTACTACAACGAAATGGTATTAGTTGGTTAGCAGTGAATGCCTGAGGCAGTAAAATTAGTCTACGGAAGTTCATCCCACTCTCACCACTGAAATGTCTGATCACCTTCTAACAGTACATAAAGTGATGTGACAAGCATCTGTCACATCCTGTAGTTTGTTCTTTTATTCATTCTTTTTCTTTGGGAAGGGACTTGCATGTGTACTTGTCCTGGTTTCGGCAGGGACAGAGTTAATTTCCTTCCTAGTAGCTGGTACAGTGTTTTGGATTTAGGATGAGAACAAAGTTGATAACACACCGATGTTTTAGTTGTTGCTAGGTGGTGCTTACACTAGCCAAGGACTTTTCAGTTTCTCCTGCTCTGCTGACTGAGAAGGCTGGAGGTGCACAAGAAGCTGGGAGGGGGCACAGCCAAACTGGCCAAAGGGACATTCCATACCATGTGACGTCATGCTCAGT
>NW_008795918.1:2269745-2270961 GCF_000699145.1 Aptenodytes forsteri
CTATTAATTTCAATTATTAAACTGTTTTTATCTCAGCCCATGAGTTTTTCTCACTTCTACTCTTCCAATTCTCTCCCCCATCCCACCGGGGTGGGGCAGGGGGGAGTGAGCGAGTGGCTGCGTGGTGCTCAGTTGCTGACTGAGGTTAAACCACGACCGTACTGGACCATTTGTTTTGGTAGATTTTTTGTTTTAAAACACACATGTGCTTTGAGCAGGAGTTTGGGGATAGTCAAAAGCTTTTCCACAATACCAACTGGCTCCTCTCTCCCCAAACGTCTATCAGCCTTGGAGATTAGCTTTACCCTGTGATAGGTTTTTTCATAGTTTTCTCTCTGTTACACCACTGAAGGGAAGATTCATTGTCTGAAAGAAGACATAAGCTATTTTTGTTGTTTCTGTCTGTGATCCTTTCAGTGGCCAGGAAAATCATAACAGGATTCACAAGCATTATGCAGAAATAGGGTAATATCCTTTCCTTCTTGAGAAACCATTGTATTTGTAGTCGTATGAAGATTAGCATCTTTTAAAAAGAGTCTGCTGTCGTCTTCTCTTAAAAGGCTGGCATACATGAGCTATGAAAGGTTGCTTGTTTAGTTTCCATAGGACAGACTAGAAATCTGCATAATAATGCCATAAAGAGTCTGCTGCTTGAGTTAGGAACACATGAAACAAAATTGCATAAAATATCAGAACAAGTTCTGAGGCATCTGGTTTTGCTCTGCACGTCTGGCTTATGCAGAGCATACCTGTAAGACGCTCAGGCCTGGGCTGTGCAGTGATTAGATTTTCACTAGGGGAAAAAAAAAGAAGAATGTTTTATGGTAAAATTATTCGTGTCTAGAAGATTGTTCAGACAGAAGTGGGGTAACAGTGCAGATGAGGAAATGGAGGTGTTGCTTTTCACCTACTAAAATGATTTAGGCTTGAAGTAAAAATGTTGATTGGGCATTTTAGTACATGGTTACCCTCATGCCAAATAAACTGGATAGTTTCTTCTCTCTTTAAATTGCCATTGTGTGACTTGGAAGTGTTTCTTTTCTCTGAATTGTGTCTCTTAATAAAAGAATTTTATTTGAAGTGCTCTAACATATCCTCTTGGTTAAAAAACAATCAAAGGAATCAAACAGCTTCAAGGTCATCACCATTCGCTTTTACTTGCTGTTCTAGGAGAACAGAGACAGGCTTCCCCCCCCCCCTCTTTTTTCCTAATGTG